>NW_024379771.1:0-74772 GCF_016835505.1 Polypterus senegalus
AGTTTTTACAGAAATGAACTGTTTTGAACAGTTTCCTGGTGGAAAACAAGGCGTCACACATGTGTACACAAAGTGATTTTCAGGCCCTGAAACGCGTTATGGTGAAATCAGGTTACCTTCAACTCTAACTCTGTGGAAAGTCAAAATACTCTGGTAAAGGCAGTTCTAAATGATGAAACCCCCAGTACCCTTATGGTTAAGAACTGTTTGGATGGTTTCACAACTGTTTTTCAAAGTGCACTTCAACATCTCAAACTCACTTTTGAAATCCCCTTTGACTTGCATTGGGCCAAATCTGAAGTTGAGTGAAACTCAATGAGTCTTAACTTCTATGTTGTGAAACCACTTGAAAAACATCAGCGACATAGTTTTTACAGAAATGAACTGTTTTGAACAGTTTCCTGGTGGAAAACAAGGCGTCACACATGTGTAAACAAAGTTATTTTCAGGCCCTGAAAGCGTTATGGTGAAATAAGGTTACCTTCAACTCTAACGCTGTGTAAAGTCAAAATACTCTGGTAAAAGCAGTTCTAAATGATGAAATCCCCAGTACCCTTATGGTTAAGAACTGTTTGGATGGTTTCCCAACTGTTTTCAAAGTGCACTTCACATCTTAAACTCACTTTTGAAATCCCCATTAACTTGCAATGGACAAAAACTGAAGTTGAGTGAAACTCAATGAGTCTTAACTTCTATGTTGTGAAACCACTTGAAACACATCTGCGACATAGTTTTTTACAGAAATGAACTGTTTTGAACAGTTTCCTGGTGGAAAACAAGGCGTCACACATGTGTACACAAAGTTGTTTTCAGGTCTTGAAAAGTGTTATGATGAATTCAGGTTACCTTCAACTCTAACTCTGTTGAAAGTCAAAATACTCTGGTAAAGCAGTTCTAAATGATGAAACCCCAGTACCCTTATGGTTAAGAACTGTTTGGATGGTTTCCCAACTGTTTTTCAAAGTGCACTTCAACATCTCAAACTCACTTTTGAAATCCTATTGACTTGCATTGGGCAAAAACTGAAGTTGAGTTAAACTCAATGAGTCTTAACTTCTATGTTGTCAAACCACTTGAAACACATCTGCGACATAGTTTTTTACAGAAATGAACTGTTTTGAACAGTTTCCTGGTGGAAAACAAGGCGTCACACATGTGTACACAAAGTTATTTTCAGGCCCTGAAAAGCGTTATGGTGAAATAAGGTTACCTTCAACTCTAACGCTGTGTAAAGTCAAAATACTCTGGTAAAAGCAGTTCTAAATGATGAAATCCCCAGTACCCTTATGGTTAAGAACTGTTTGGAAGTTTTCCCAACTGTTTTTCAAAGTACACTTCAACATCTCATACTCACTTTTGAAATCCCCATTGACTTGCATTGGGCAAAAACTGAAGTTGAGTGAAACTCAATGAGTCTTAACTGCTATGTTGTGAAACCACTTGAAACACATCTGCGACATAGTTTTTACAGAAATGAACTGTTTTGAACAGTTTCCTGGTGGAAAACAAGGCGTCACACATGTGTACACAAAGTTGTTTTCAGGCCCTGAAAAGCGTTATGGTGAAATAAGGTTACCTTCAAATCTAACTCTGTGTAAAGTCAAAATACTCTGGTAAAAGCAGTTCTAAATGATGAAATCCCCAGTACCCTTATGGTTAAGAACTGTTTGGATGGTTTCCCAACTGTTTTTCAAAGTGCACTTCAACATCTCAAACTCACTTTTGAAATCCTATTGACTTGCATTGGGCAAAAACTGAAGTTGAGTGAAACTCAATGAGTCTTAACTTCTATGTTGTGAAACCACTTGAAACACATCTGCGACATAGTTTTTACAGAAATGAACTGTTTTGAACAGTTTCCTGGTGGAAAACAAGGCGTCACACATGTGTACACAAAGTGAATTTCAGGCCCTGAAAGCGTTATGGTGAAATAAGGTTACCTTCAACTCTAACGCTGTGTAAAGTCAAAATACTATGGTAAAAACAGTTCTAAATGATGAAATCCCCAGTACCCTTATGGTTAAGAACTGTTTGGATGGTTTCCCAACTGTTTTTCATAGTGCACTTCACATCTTAAACTCACTTTTGAAATCCCCATTAACTTGCAATGGACAAAACTGAAGTTGAGTGAAACTCAATGAGTCTTAACTTCTATGTTGTGAAACCACTTGAAACACATCTGCGACATAGTTTTTACAGAAATGAACTGTTTTGAACAGTTTCCTGGTGGAAAACAAGGCGTCACACATGTGTACACAAAGTTATTTTCAGGCCCTGAAAGCGCGTTATGGTGAAATAAGGTTACCTTCAACTCTAACGCTGTGTAAAGTCAAAATACTCTGGTAAAAGCAGTTCTAAATGATGAAATCCCCAGTACCCTTATGGTTAAGAACTGTTTGGATGGTTTCCCAACTGTTTTTCAAAGTGCACTTCAACATCTCAAACTCACTTTTGAAATCCCATTGACTTGCATTGGGCAAAAACTGAAGTTGAGTGAAACTCAATGAGTCTTAACTTCTATGTTGTGAAACCACTTGAAACACATCTGCGACATAGTTTTTACAGAAATGAACTGTTTTGAACAGTTTCCTGGTGGAAAACAAGGCGTCACACATGTGTACACAAAGTTATTTTCAGGCCTTGAAACGCGTTATGGTGAATTAAGGTTACCTTCAACTCTAACTCTGTGGAAAGTCAAAATACTCTGGTAAAAGCAGTTCTAAATGATGAAATCCCCAGTACCCTTATGGTTAAGAACTGTTTGGATGGTTTCCCAACTGTTTTTCAAAGTGCACTTCAACATCTCAAACTCACTTTTGAAATTCCTATTGAGTTGCATTGGGCAAAACTGAAGTTGAGTTAAATTCAATGAGTCTTAACTTCTATGTTGTGAAACCACTTGAAACACATCTGCGACATAGTTTTTACAGAAATGAACTGTTTTGAACAGTTTCCTGGTGGAAAACAAGGCGTCACACATGTGTACACAAAGTGATTTTCAGGCCCTGAAACGCGTTATGGTGAAATAAGGTTACCTTCAACTCTAACGCTGTGTAAAGTCAAAATACTCTGGTAAAAGCAGTTCTAAATGATGAAATCCCCAGTACCCTTATGGTTAAGAACTGTTTGGATGGTTTCCCAACTGTTTTTCAAAGTGCACTTCAACATCTCAAACTCACTTTTGAAATCCCCATTGACTTGCAATGGGCAAAAACTGAAGTTGAGTGAAACTCAATGAGTCTTAACTTCTATGTTGTGAAACCACTTGAAACACATCTGCGACATAGTTTTTACAGAAATGAACTGTTTTGAACAGTTTCCTGGTGGAAAACAAGGCGTCACACATGTGTACACAAAGTTATTTTCAGGCCCTGAAAGCGTTATGGTGAAATAAGGTTACCTTCAACTCTAACGCTGTGTAAAGTCAAAATACTCTGGTAAAAGCAGTTCTAAATGATGAAATCCCCAGTACCCTTATGGTTAAGAACTGTTTGGATGGTTTCCCAACTGTTTTTCAAAGTGCACTTCAACATCTCAAACTCACTTTTGAAAATCCTATTGACTTGCATTGGGCAAAAACTGAAGTTGAGTGAAACTCAATGAGTCTTAACTTCTATGTTGTGAAACCACTTGAAACACATCTGCGACATAGTTTTTACAGAAATGAACTGTTTTGAACAGTTTCCTGGTGGAAAACAAGGCGTCACACATGTGTACACAAAGTGAATTTCAGGCCCTGAAACGCGTTATGGTGAAATAAGGTTACCTTCAACTCTAACGCTGTGTAAAGTCAAAATACTCTGGTAAAAACAGTTCTAAATGATGAAATCCCCAGTACCCTTATGGTTAAGAACTGTTTGGATGGTTTCCCAACTGTTTTTCAAAGTGCACTTCAACATCTCAAACTCACTTTTGAAATCCCCATTAACTTGCATTGGACAAAACTGAAGTTGAGTGAAACTCAATGAGTCTTAACTTCTATGTTGTGAAACCACTTGAAACACATCTGCGACATAGTTTTTTACAGATATGAACTGTTTTGAACATTTTCCTGGTGGAAAACAAGGCGTCACACATGTGTACACAAAGTGATTTTCAGGCCCTGAAAAGCGTTATGGTGAAATAAGGTTACCTTCAACTCTAACGCTGTGTAAAGTCAAAATACTCTGGTAAAAGCAGTTCTAAATGATGAAATCCCCAGTACCCTTATGGTTAAGAACTGTTTGGATGGTTTCCCAACTGTTTTTCAAAGTGCACTTCAACATCTCAATCTCACTTTTTGAAATCCCCATTGACTTGCATTGGGCAAAACTGAAGTTGAGTGAAACTCAATGAGTCTTAACTTCTATGTTGTGAAACCACTTGAAAAACATCAGCGACATAGTTTTTTACAGAAATGAACTGTTTTGAACAGTTTCCTGGTGGAAAACAAGGCGTCACACATGTGTACACAAAGTTATTTTCAGGCCCTGAAACGCGTTATGGTGAAATAAGGTTACCTTCAACTCTAACGCTGTGTAAAGTCAAAATACTCTGGTAAAAGCAGTTCTAAATGATGAAATCCCCAGTACCCTTATGGTTAAGAACTGTTTGGATGGTTTCCCCACTGTTTTTCAAAGTGCAATTCAACATCTCAAACTCACCTTTTGACATTCCAATTGAGTTGCATTGTGCAAAAACTGAAGTTGAGTTAAATTTAATGAGTCTTAACTTCTATGTTGTGAAACCACTTAAAACACATCTGCGACATAGTTTTTTACAGAAATGAACTGTTTTGAACAGTTTCCTGGTGGAAAACAAGGTGTCACACATGTGTACACAAAGTGATTTTCAGCCCTTGAAACGCGTTATGGTGAATTCAGGTTACCTTCAACTCTAACTCTGTGGAAAGTCAAAATACTCTGGTAAAGGCAGTTCTAAATGATGAAACCCCCAGTACCCTTATGGTTAAGAACTGTTTGGATGGTTTCACAACTGTTTTTCAAAGTGCACTTCAACATCTCAAACTCACTTTTGAAATCCCTTTGACTTGCATTGGGCCAAATCTACAGTTGAGTGAAACTCAATGAGTCTTAACTTCTATGTTGTGAAACCACTTGAAAAACATCAGCTACATAGTTTTTTACAAAAATGAACTGTTTTGAACAGTTTCCTGGTGGAAAACAAGGCGTCACACATGTGTAAACAAAGTTATTTTCAGGCCCTGAAACGCGTTATGGTGAAATAAGGTTACCTTCAACTCTAACGCTGTGTAAAGTCAAAATACTCTGGTAAAAGCAGTTCTAAATGATGAAATCCCCAGTACCCTTATGGTTAAGAACTGTTTGGATGGTTTCCCAACTGTTTTTCAAAGTGCACTTCACATCTTAAACTCACCTTTTGAAATCCCCATTAACTTGCAATGGACAAAAACTGAAGGTGAGTGAAACTCAATGAGTCTTAACTTCTATGTTGTGAAACCACTTGAAATACATCTGCGACATAGTTTTTTACAGAAATGAACTGTTTTGAACAGTTTCCTGTTGGAAAACAAGGTATCACACATGTGTACACAAAGTTGTTTTCAGGTCTTGAAAAGTGTTATGATGAATTCAGGTTACCTTCAACTCTAACTCTGTTGAAAGTCAAAATACTCTGGTAAAGGCAGTTCTAAATGATGAAACCCCCAGTACCCTTATGGTTAAGAACTGTTTGGATGGTTTCACAACTGTTTTTCAAAGTGCACTTCAACATCTCAAACTCACTTTTTGAAATCCCCTTTGACTTGCATTGGGCCAAATCTAAAGTTGAGTTAAACTCAATGAGTCTTAACTTCTATGTTGTGAAACCACTTGAAACACTTCTGCGACATAGTTTTTTACAGAAATGAACTGTTTTGAACAGTTTCCTGGTGGAAAACAAGCCGTCACAGATGTGTACACAAAGTTGTTTTCAGGTCTTGAAAAGTGTTATGATGAAGTCAGGTTACCTTCAACTCTAACTCTGTGGAAAGTCAAAATACTCTGGTAAAGGCAGTTCTAAATGATGAAACCCCCAGTACCCTTATGGTTAAGAACTGTTTGGATGGTTTCCCAACTGTTTTTTAAAGTGCAATTCAACATCTCAAACTCAGCTTTTGAAAATCCTATTGAGTTGCATTTGGCAAAAACTGAAGTTGAGTTAAATTTAATGAGTCTTAACTTCTATGTTGTGAAAGTTGAAACACTTGAAACACATCTGCGACATAGTTTTTACAGAAATGAACTGTTTTGAACAGTTTCCTGGTGGAAAACAAGGCGTCACACATGTGTACACAAAGTGAATTTCAGGCCCTGAAACGCGTTATGGTGAAATAAGGTTACCTTCAACTCTAACGCTGTGTAAAGTCAAAATACTATGGTAAAACAGTTCTAAATGATAAAATCCCCAGTACCCTTATGGTTAAGAACTGTTTGGATGGTTTCCCAACTGTTTTTCATAGTGCACTTCACATCTTAAACTCACTTATTGAAATCCCCATTAACTTGCAATGGACAAAACTGAAGTTGAGTGAAACTCAATGAGTCTTAACTTCTATGTTGTGAAACCACTTGAAACACATCTGCGACATAGTTTTTTACAGAAATGAACTGTTTTGAACAGTTTCCTGGTGGAAAACAAGGCGTCACACATGTGTACACAAAGTGAATTTCAGGCCCTGAAACGCGTTATGGTGAAATAAGGTTACCTTCAACTCTAACGCTGTGTAAAGTCAAAATACTATGGTAAAAACAGTTCTAAATGATAAAATCCCCTGTACCCTTATGGTTAAGAACTGTTTGGATGGTTTCCCAACTGTTTTTCAAAGTGCACTTCAACATCTCAAACTCACTTTTGAAATCCCCATTAACTTGCAATGGACAAAACTGAAGTTGAGTGAAACTCAATGAGTCTTAACTTCTATGTTGTGAAACCACTTGAAACACATCTGCGACATAGTTTTTTACAGAAATGAACTGTTTTGAACAGTTTCCTGGTGGAAAACAAGGCGTCACACATGTGTACACAAAGTTATTTTCAGGCCCTGAAACGCGTTATGGTGAAATAAGGTTACCTTCAACTCTAACGCTGTGTAAAGTCAAAATACTCTGGTAAAAGCAGTTCTAAATGATGAAATCCCCAGTACCCTTATGGTTAAGAACTGTTTGGATGGTTTCCGCACTGTTTTTCAAAGTGCAATTCAACATCTCAAACTCACTTTTGAATTCCAATTGAGTTGCATTGGGCAAAAACTGAAGTTGAGTTAAATTTAATGAGTCTTAACTTCTATGTTGTGAAACCACTTAAAACACATCTGCGACATAGTTTTTTACAGAAATGAACTGTTTTGAACAGTTTCCTGGTGGAAAACAAGGCGTCACACATGTGTACACAAAGTTGTTTTCAGGTCTTGAAAAGTGTTATGGTGAATTCAGGTTACCTTCAACTCTAACTCTGTGGAAAGTCAAAATACTCTGGTAAAGGCAGTTCTAAATGATGAAACCCCAGTACCCTTATGGTTAAGAACTGTTTGGATGGTTTCACAACTGTTTTTCAAAGTGCACTTCAACATCTCAAACTCACTTTTGAAATCCCCTTTGACTTGCATTGGGCCAAATCTGAAGTTGAGTGAAACTCAATGAGTCTTAACTTCTATGTTGTGAAACCACTTGAAAAACATCAGCGACATAGTTTTTTACAGAAATGAACTGTTTTGAACAGTTTCCTGGTGGAAAACAAGGCGTCACACATGTGTACACAAAGTTATTTTCAGGCCCTGAAACGCGTTATGGTGAAATAAGGTTACCTTCAACTCTAACGCTGTGTAAAGTCAAAATACTCTGGTAAAAGCAGTTCTAAATGATGAAATCCCCAGTACCCTTATGGTTAAGAACTGTTTGGATGGTTTCCCAACTGTTTTTCAAAGTGCACTTCAACATCTCAAACTCACTTTTGAAATCCCCATTGACTTGCATTGGGCAAAACTGAAGTTGAGTGAAACTCAATGAGTCTTAACTTCTATGTTGTGAAACCACTTGAAACACATCTGTGACATAGTTTTTACAGAAATGAACTGTTTTGAACAGTTTCCTGGTGGAAAACAAGGCGTCACACATGTGTACACAAAGTTGTTTTCAGGTTTTGAAAAGTGTTATGATGAAGTCAGGTTACCTTCATCTCTAACTCTGTGGAAAGTCAAAATACTCTGGTAAAGGCAGTTCTAAATGATGAAACCCCAGTACCCTTATGGTTAAGAACTGTTTGGATGGTTTCCCAACTGTTTTTCAAAGTGCAATTCAACATCTCAAACTCACTTTTGAAATCCTATTGAGTTGCATTGGGCAAAAACTGAAGTTGAGTTAAATTTAATGAGTCTTAACTTCTATGTTGTGAAACCACTTGAAACACATCTGCGACATAGTTTTTTACAGAAATGAACTGTTTTGAACATTTTCCTGGTGGAAAACAAGGCGTCACACATGTGTACACAAAGTGAATTTCAGGCCCTGAAACGCGTTATGGTGAAATAAGGTTACCTTCAACTCTAACGCTGTGTAAAGTCAAAATACTCTGGTAAAACAGTTCTAAATTATGAAATCCCCAGTACCCTTATGGTTAAGAACTGTTTGGATGGTTTCCCAACTGTTTTTCAAAGTGCACTTCACATCTTAAACTCACTTTTGAAATCCCCATTAACTTGCAATGGACAAAACTGAAGTTGAGTGAAACTCAATGAGTCTTAACTTCTATGTTGTGAAACCACTTGAAAACATCAGCGACATAGTTTTTACAGAAATGAACTGTTTTGAACAGTTTCCTGGTGGAAAACAAGGCGTCACACATGTGTACACAAAGTTATTTTCAGGCCCTGAAACGCGTTATGGTGAAATAAGGTTACCTTCAACTCTAACGCTGTGTAAAGTCAAAATACTCTGGTAAAAGCAGTTCTAAATGATGAAATCCCCAGTACCCTTATGGTTAAGAACTGTTTGGATGGTTTCCCCACTGTTTTTCAAAGTGCAATTCAACATCTCAAACTCACCTTTTGAAATTCCAATTGAGTTG
Source organism: Polypterus senegalus (assembly GCF_016835505.1). Taxonomy (NCBI): domain Eukaryota; kingdom Metazoa; phylum Chordata; class Cladistia; order Polypteriformes; family Polypteridae; genus Polypterus; species Polypterus senegalus. The sequence continues at coordinate 9,064 of NW_024379771.1, forward strand.
CATTGTGCAAAAACTGAAGTTGAGTTAAATTTAATGAGTCTTAACTTCTATGTTGTGAAACCACTTAAAACACATCTGCGACATAGTTTTTTACAGAAATGAACTGTTTTGAACAGTTTCCTGGTGGAAAACAAGGTGTCACACATGTGTACACAAAGTGATTTTCAGCCCTTGAAACGCGTTATGGTGAATTCAGGTTACCTTCAACTCTAACTCTGTGGAAAGTCAAAATACTCTGGTAAAGGCAGTTCTAAATGATGAAACCCCCAGTACCCTTATGGTTAAGAACTGTTTGGATGGTTTCCCAACTGTTTTTCAAAGTGCACTTCAACATCTCAAACTCACTTTTGAAATCCCCTTTGACTTGCATTGGGCCAAAACTGAAGTTGAGTGAAACTCAATGAGTCTTAACTTCTATGTTGTGAAACCACTTGAAAAACATCAGCGACATAGTTTTTTACAGAAATGAACTGTTTTGAACAGTTTCCTGGTGGAAAACAAGGCGTCACACATGTGTACACAAAGTTATTTTCAGGCCCTGAAAGCGTTATGGTGAAATAAGGTTACCTTCAACTCTAACGCTGTGTAAAGTCAAAATACTCTGGTAAAAGCAGTTCTAAATGATGAAATCCCCAGTACCCTTATGGTTAAGAACTGTTTGGATGGTTTCCCAACTGTTTTTCAAAGTGCACTTCACATCTTAAACTCACCTTTTGAAATCCCCATTAACTTGCAATGGACAAAACTGAAGTTGAGTGAAACTCAATGAGTCTTAACTTCTATGTTGTGAAACCACTTGAAACACATCTGCGACATAGTTTTTTACAGAAATGAACTGTTTTGAACAGTTTCCTGGTGGAAAACAAGGTCACACATGTGTACACAAAGTTGTTTTCAGGTCTTGAAAAGTGTTATGATGAATTCAGGTTACCTTCAACTCTAACTCTGTTGAAAGTCAAAATACTCTGGTAAAGGCAGTTCTAAATGATGAAACCCCAGTACCCTTATGGTTAAGAACTGTTTGGATGGTTTCACAACTGTTTTTCAAAGTGCACTTCAACATCTCAAACTCACTTTTTGAAATCCCCTTTGACTTGCATTGGGCCAAAACTGAAGTTGAGTGAAACTCAATGAGTCTTAACTTCTATGTTGTGAAACCACTTGAAACACATCTGCGACATAGTTTTTACAGAAATGAACTGTTTTGAACAGTTTCCTGGTGGAAAACAAGGCGTCACACATGTGTACACAAAGTTGTTTTCAGGTCTTGAAAAGTGTTATGATGAAATCAGGTTACCTTCAACTCTAACTCTGTGGAAAGTCAAAATACTCTGGTAAAGGCAGTTCTAAATGATGAAACCCCCAGTACCCTTATGGTTAAGAACTGTTTGGATGGTTTCCCAACTGTTTTTCAAAGTGCACTTCAACATCTCAAACTCACTTTTGAAATCCTATTGAGTTGCATTGGGCAAAAACTGAAGTTGAGTTAAATTTAATGAGTCTTAACTTCTATGTTGTGAAACCACTTGAAACACATCTGCGACATAGTTTTTACAGAAATGAACTGTTTTGAACAGTTTCCTGGTGGAAAACAAGGCGTCACACATGTGTACACAAAGTGAATTTCAGGCCCTGAAACGCGTTATGGTGAAATAAGGTTACCTTCAACTCTAACGCTGTGTAAAGTCAAAATACTATGGTAAAACAGTTCTAAATGATGAAATCCCCAGTACCCTTATGGTTAAGAACTGTTTGGATGGTTTCCCAACTGTTTTTCAAAGTGCACTTCACATCTTAAACTCACTTTTTGAAATCCCCATTAACTTGCAATGGACAAAAACTGAAGTTGAGTGAAACTCAATGAGTCTTAACTTCTATGTTGTGAAACCACTTGAAACACATCTGCGACATAGTTTTTACAGAAATGAACTGTTTTGAACAGTTTCCTGGTGGAAAACAAGGCGTCACACATGTGTACACAAAGTGATTTTCAGGCCCTGAAACGCGTTATGGTGAAATAAGGTTACCTTCAACTCTAACGCTGTGTAAAGTCAAAATACTCTGGTAAAAGCAGTTCTAAATGATAAATTCCCCAGTACTCTTATGATTAAGAACTGTTTGGATGGTTTCCCAACTGTTTTTCAAAGTGCACTTCAACATCTCAAACTCACTTTTTGAAATCCCCATTAACTTGCATTGGGCAAAAACTGAAGTTGAGTGAAACTCAATGAGTCTTAACTTCTATGTTGTGAAACCACTTGAAACACATCTGCGACATAGTTTTTTACAGAAATGAACTGTTTTGAACAGTTTCCTGGTGGAAAACAAGGCGTCACACATGTGTACACAAAGTTATTTTCAGGCCCTGAAACCGTTATGGTGAAATAAGGTTACCTTCAACTCTAACGCTGTGTAAAGTCAAAATACTCTGGTAAAAGCAGTTCTAAATGATGAAATCCCCAGTACCCTTATGGTTAAGAACTGTTTGGATGGTTTCCCAACTGTTTTTCAAAGTGCACTTCAACATCTCAAACTCAACGTTTGAAATTCCAATTGAGTTGCATTGGGCAAAACTGAAGTTGAGTTAAATTTAATGAGTCTTAACTTCTATGTTGTGAAACCACTTGAAACACATCTGCGACATAGTTTTTACAGAAATGAACTGTTTTGAACAGTTTCCTGGTGGAAAACAAGGCGTCACACATGTGTACACAAAGTTATTTTCAGGCCCTGAAAGCGTTATGGTGAAATAAGGTTAACTTCAACTCTAACTCTGTGGAAAGTCAAAATACTCTGGTAAAGCAGTTCTAAATGATGAAATCCCCAGTACCCTTATGGTTAAGAACTGTTTGGATGGTTTCCCAACTGTTTTTCAAAGTGCACTTCAACATCTCAAACTCACTTTTGAAATCCCATTGACTTGCATTGGGCAAAACTGAAGTTGAGTGAAACTCAATGAGTCTTAACTTCTATGTTGTGAAACCACTTGAAAACATCTGCGACATAGTTTTTACAGAAATGAACTGTTTTGAACAGTTTCCTGGTGGAAAACAAGGCGTCACACATGTGTACACAAAGTTATTTTCAGGCCCTGAAAGCGTTATGGTGAAATAAGGTTACCTTCAACTCTAACGCTGTGTAAAGTCAAAATACTCTGGTAAAAGCAGTTCTAAATGATGAAATCCCCAGTACCCTTATGGTTAAGAACTGTTTGGATGGTTTCCCAACTGTTTTTCAAAGTGCACTTCAACATCTCAAACTCACTTTTGAAATCCCATTGACTTGCATTGGGCAAAAACTGAAGTTGAGTGAAACTCAATGAGTCTTAACTTCTATGTTGTGAAACCACTTGAAACACATCTGCGACATAGTTTTTACAGAAATGAACTGTTTTGAACAGTTTCCTGGTGGAAAACAAGGCGTCACACATGTGTACACAAAGTTGTTTTCAGGCCCTGAAAAGAGTTATGGTGAAATAAGGTTACCTTCAACTCTAACTCTGTGGAAAGTCAAAATACTCTGGTAAAAGCAGTTCTAAATGATGAAATCCCCAGTACCCTTATGGTTAAGAACTGTTTGGATGGTTTCCCAACTGTTTTTCAAAGTGCACTTCAACATCTCAAACTCACTTTTGAAATCCCTATTGACTTGCATTGGGCAAAACTGAAGTTGAGTGAAACTCAATGAGTCTTAACTTCTATGTTGTGAAACCACTTGAAACACATCTGCGACATAGTTTTTACAGAAATGAACTGTTTTGAACAGTTTCCTGGTGGAAAACAAGGCGTCACACATGTGTACACAAAGTGATTTTCAGGCCCTGAAAAGCGTTATGGTGAAATAAGGTTACCTTCAACTCTAACGCTGTGTAAAGTCAAAATACTCTGGTAAAAGCAGTTCTAAATGATGAAATCCCCAGTACCCTTATGGTTAAGAACTGTTTGGATGGTTTCCCAACTGTTTTTCAAAGTGCACTTCAACATCTCAAACTCACTTTTGAAATCCCCATTAACTTGCATTGGGCAAAAACTGAAGTTGAGTGAAACTCAATGAGTCTTAACTTCTATGTTGTGAAACCACTTGAAACACATCTGCGACATAGTTTTTACAGAAATGAACTGTTTTGAACAGTTTCCTGGTGGAAAACAAGGCGTCACACATGTGTACACAAAGTTATTTTCAGGCCCTGAAAGCGTTATGGTGAAATAAGGTTACCTTCAACTCTAACGCTGTGTAAAGTCAAAATACTCTGGTAAAAGCAGTTCTAAATGATGAAATCCCCAGTACCCTTATGGTTAAGAACTGTTTGGATGGTTTCCCAACTGTTTTTCAAAGTGCACTTCAACATCTCAAACTCACTTTTGAAATCCCATTGACTTGCATTGGGCAAAAACTGAAGTTGAGTGAAACTCAATGAGTCTTAACTTCTATGTTGTGAAACCACTTGAAACACATCTGCGACATAGTTTTTACAGAAATGAACTGTTTTGAACAGTTTCCTGGTGGAAAACAAGGCGTCACACATGTGTACACAAAGTGATTTTCAGGCCCTGAAAAGCGTTATGGTGAAATAAGGTTACCTTCAACTCTAACTCTGTGTAAAGTCAAAATACTCTGGTAAAAGCAGTTCTAAATGATGAAATCCCCAGTACCCTTATGGTTAAGAACTGTTTGGATGGTTTCCCAACTGTTTTTCAAAGTGCACTTCAACATCTCAAACTCACTTTTGAAATCCCCATTGACTTGCATTGGGCAAAACTGAAGTTGAGTGAAACTCAATGAGTCTTAACTTCTATGTTGTGAAACCACTTGAAACACATCTGCGACATAGTTTTTACAGAAATGAACTGTTTTGAACAGTTTCCTGGTGGAAAACAAGGCGTCACACATGTGTACACAAAGTTATTTTCAGGCCCTGAAAAGCGTTATGGTGAAATAAGGTTACCTTCAACTCTAACGCTGTGTAAAGTCAAAATACTCTGGTAAAAGCAGTTCTAAATGATGAAATCCCCAGTACCCTTATGGTTAAGAACTGTTTGGATGGTTTCCCAACTGTTTTTCAAAGTGCACTTCAACATCTCAAACTCACTTTTGAAATCCCATTGACTTGCATTGGGCAAAACTGAAGTTGAGTGAAACTCAATGAGTCTTAACTTCTATGTTGTGAAACCACTTGAAACACATCTGCGACATAGTTTTTACAGAAATGAACTGTTTTGAACAGTTTCCTGGTGGAAAACAAGGCGTCACACATGTGTACACAAAGTTATTTTCAGGCCCTGAAAAGCGTTATGGTGAAATAAGGTTACCTTCAACTCTAACGCTGTGTAAAGTCAAAATACTCTGGTAAAAGCAGTTCTAAATGATGAAATCCCCAGTACCCTTATGGTTAAGAACTGTTTGGATGGTTTCCCAACTGTTTTCAAAGTGCACTTCAACATCTCAAACTCACTTTTGAAATCCCCATTAACTTGCATTGGGCAAAACTGAAGTTGAGTGAAACTCAATGAGTCTTAACTTCTATGTTGTGAAACCACTTGAAACACATCTGCGACATAGTTTTTACAGAAATGAACTGTTTTGAACAGTTTCCTGGTGGAAAACAAGGCGTCACACATGTGTACACAAAGTTGATTTTCAGGCCCTGAAAAGCGTTATGGTGAAATAAGGTTACCTTCAACTCTAACTCTGTGTAAAGTCAAAATACTCTGGTAAAAGCAGTTCTAAATGATGAAATCCCCAGTACCCTTATGGTTAAGAACTGTTTGGATGGTTTCCCAACTGTTTTTCAAAGTGCACTTCAACATCTCAAACTCACTTTTGAAATCCATTGACTTGCATTGGGCAAAACTGAAGTTGAGTTAAACTCAATGAGTCTTAACTTCTATGTTGTGAAACCACTTGAAACACATCTGCGACATAGTTTTTACAGAAATGAACTGTTTTGAACAGTTTCCTGGTGGAAAACAAGGCGTCACACATGTGTACACAAAGTGATTTTCAGGCCCTGAAGCGCGTTATGGTGAAATAAGGTTACCTTCAACTCTAACGCTGTGTAAAGTCAAAATACTCTGGTAAAAGCAGTTCTAAATGATGAAATCCCCAGTACCCTTATGGTTAAGAACTGTTTGGATGGTTTCCCAACTGTTTTTCAAAGTGCACTTCAACATCTCAAACTCACTTTTGAAATCCCATTGACTTGCATTGGGCAAAACTGAAGTTGAGTGAAACTCAATGAGTCTTAACTTCTATGTTGTGAAACCACTTGAAACACATCTGCGACATAGTTTTTACAGAAATGAACTGTTTTGAACAGTTTCCTGGTGGAAAACAAGGCGTCACACATGTGTACACAAAGTGATTTTCAGGCCCTGAAAGCGTTATGGTGAAATAAGGTTACCTTCAACTCTAACGCTGTGTAAAGTCAAAATACTCTGGTAAAAGCAGTTCTAAATGATGAAATCCCCAGTACCCTTATGGTTAAGAACTGTTTGGATGGTTTCCCAACTGTTTTTCAAAGTGCACTTCAACATCTCAAACTCACTTTTGAAATCCCATTAACTTGCATTGGGCAAAACTGAAGTTGAGTGAAACTCAATGAGTCTTAACTTCTATGTTGTGAAACCACTTGAAACACATCTCGACATAGTTTTTACAGAAATGAACTGTTTTGAACAGTTTCCTGGTGGAAAACAAGGCGTCACACATGTGTACACAAAGTGATTTTCAGGCCCTGAAAGCGTTATGGTGAAATAAGGTTACCTTCAACTCTAACGCTGTGTAAAGTCAAAATACTCTGGTAAAAGCAGTTCTAAATGATGAAATCCCCAGTACCCTTATGGTTAAGAACTGTTTGGATGGTTTCCCAACTGTTTTCAAAGTGCACTTCAACATCTCAAACTCACTTTTGAAATCCCATTGACTTGCATTGGGCAAAAACTGAAGTTGAGTGAAACTCAATGAGTCTTAACTTCTATGTTGTGAAACCACTTGAAACACATCTGCGACATAGTTTTTACAGAAATGAACTGTTTTGAACAGTTTCCTGGTGGAAAACAAGGCGTCACACATGTGTACACAAAGTTATTTTCAGGCCCTGAAAAGCGTTATGGTGAAATAAGGTTACCTTCAACTCTAACGCTGTGTAAAGTCAAAATACTCTGGTAAAAGCAGTTCTAAATGATGAAATCCCCAGTACCCTTATGGTTAAGAACTGTTTGGATGGTTTCCCAACTGTTTTTCAAAGTGCACTTCAACATCTCAAACTCACTTTTGAAATCCCATTAACTTGCATTGGACAAAAACTGAAGTTGAGTGAAACTCAATGAGTCTTAACTTCTATGTTGTGAAACCACTTGAAACACATCTGCGACATAGTTTTTACAGAAATGAACTGTTTTGAACAGTTTCCTGGTGGAAAACAAGCGTCACACATGTGTACACAAAGTTGTTTTCAGGCCCTGAAAAGCGTTATGGTGAAATAAGGTTACCTTCAACTCTAACTCTGTGGAAAGTCAAAATACTCTGGTAAAAGCAGTTCTAAATGATGAAATCCCCAGTACCCTTATGGTTAAGAACTGTTTGGATGGTTTCCCAACTGGTTTCAAAGTGCACTTCAACATCTCAAACTCACTTTTGAAATCCTATTGACTTGCATTGGGCAAAAACTGAAGTTGAGTGAAACTCAATGAGTCTTAACTTCTATGTTGTGAAACCACTTGAAACACATCTGCGACATAGTTTTTACAGAAATGAACTGTTTTGAACAGTTTCCTGGTGGAAAACAAGGCGTCACACATGTGTACACAAAGTTATTTTCAGGCCCTGAAAGCGTTATGGTGAAATAAGGTTACCTTCAACTCTAACGCTGTGTAAAGTCAAAATACTCTGGTAAAAGCAGTTCTAAATGATGAAATCCCCAGTACCCTTATGGTTAAGAACTGTTTGGATGGTTTCCCAACTGTTTTTCAAAGTGCACTTCAACATCTCAAACTCACTTTTGAAATCCCATTGACTTGCATTGGGCAAAACTGAAGTTGAGTGAAACTCAATGAGTCTTAACTTCTATGTTGTGAAACCACTTGAAACACATCTGCGACATAGTTTTTACAGAAATGAACTGTTTTGAACAGTTTCCTGGTGGAAAACAAGGCGTCACACATGTGTACACAAAGTTATTTTCAGGCCCTGAATCGCGTTATGGTGAAATAAGGTTACCTTCAACTCTAACGCTGTGTAAAGTCAAAATACTCTGGTAAAAGCAGTTCTAAATGATGAAATCCCCAGTACCCTTATGGTTAAGAACTGTTTGGATGGTTTCCCAACTGTTTTTCAAAGTGCACTTCAACATCTCAAACTCACTTTTGAAATCCTATTGACTTGCATTGGGCAAAAACTGAAGTTGAGTGAAACTCAATGAGTCTTAACTTCTATGTTGTGAAACCACTTGAAACACATCTGCGACATAGTTTTTACAGAAATGAACTGTTTTGAACAGTTTCCTGGTGGAAAACAAGGCGTCACACATGTGTACACAAAGTGATTTTCAGGCCCTGAAGCGTTATGGTGAAATAAGGTTACCTTCAACTCTAACGCTGTGTAAAGTCAAAATACTCTGGTAAAAGCAGTTCTAAATGATGAAATCCCCAGTACCCTTATGGTTAAGAACTGTTTGGATGGTTTCCCAACTGTTTTCAAAGTGCACTTCAACATCTCAAACTCACTTTTGAAATCCCCATTAACTTGCATTGGGCAAAAACTGAAGTTGAGTGAAACTCAATGAGTCTTAACTTCTATGTTGTGAAACCACTTGAAACACATCTGCGACATAGTTTTTACAGAAATGAACTGTTTTGAACAGTTTCCTGGTGGAAAACAAGGCGTCACACATGTGTACACAAAGTTATTTTCAGGCCCTGAAACGCGTTATGGTGAAATAAGGTTACCTTCAACTCTAACGCTGTGTAAAGTCAAAATACTCTGGTAAAAGCAGTTCTAAATGATGAAATCCCCAGTACCCTTATGGTTAAGAACTGTTTGGATGGTTTCCCAACTGTTTTTCAAAGTGCACTTCAACATCTCAAACTCACTTTTGAAATCCCATTGACTTGCATTGGGCAAAACTGAAGTTGAGTGAAACTCAATGAGTCTTAACTTCTATGTTGTGAAACCACTTGAAACACATCTGCGACATAGTTTTTACAGAAATGAACTGTTTTGAACAGTTTCCTGGTGGAAAACAAGGCGTCACACATGTGTACACAAAGTGATTTTCAGGCCCTGAAAAGCGTTATGGTGAAATAAGGTTACCTTCAACTCTAACTCTGTGTAAAGTCAAAATACTATGGTAAAAACAGTTCTAAATGATGAAATCCCCAGTACCCTTATGGTTAAGAACTGTTTGGATGGTTTCCCAACTGTTTTTCAAAGTGCACTTCAACATCTCAAACTCACTTTTGAAATCCCCATTGACTTGCATTGGGCAAAACTGAAGTTGAGTGAAACTCAATGAGTCTTAACTTCTATGTTGTGAAACCACTTGAAACACATCTGCGACATAGTTTTTACAGAAATGAACTGTTTTGAACAGTTTCCTGGTGGAAAACAAGGCGTCACACATGTGTACACAAAGTTATTTTCAGGCCCTGAAAGCGTTATGGTGAAATAAGGTTACCTTCAACTCTAACGCTGTGTAAAGTCAAAATACTCTGGTAAAAGCAGTTCTAAATGATGAAATCCCCAGTACCCTTATGGTTAAGAACTGTTTGGATGGTTTCCCAACTGTTTTTCAAAGTGCACTTAAACATCTCAAACTCACTTTTGAAATCCCATTAACTTGCATTGGGCAAAAACTGAAGTTGAGTGAAACTCAATGAGTCTTAACTTCTATGTTGTGAAACCACTTGAAACACATCTGCGACATAGTTTTTACAGAAATGAACTGTTTTGAACAGTTTCCTGGTGGAAAACAAGGCGTCACACATGTGTACACAAAGTTGTTTTCAGGCCCTGAAAAGCGTTATGGTGAAATAAGGTTACCTTCAACTCTAACTCTGTGTAAAGTCAAAATACTCTGGTAAAAGCAGTTCTAAATGATGAAATCCCCAGTACCCTTATGGTTAAGAACTGTTTGGATGGTTTCCCAACTGTTTTTCAAAGTGCACTTCAACATCTCAAACTCACTTTTGAAATCCTATTGACTTGCATTGGGCAAAAACTGAAGTTGAGTGAAACTCAATGAGTCTTAACTTCTATGTTGTGAAACCACTTGAAACACATCTGCGACATAGTTTTTACAGAAATGAACTGTTTTGAACAGTTTCCTGGTGGAAAACAAGGCGTCACACATGTGTACACAAAGTGATTTTCAGGCCCTGAAGCGTTATGGTGAAATAAGGTTACCTTCAACTCTAACGCTGTGTAAAGTCAAAATACTCTGGTAAAGCAGTTCTAAATGATGAAATCCCCAGTACCCTTATGGTTAAGAACTGTTTGGATGGTTTCCCAACTGTTTTCAAAGTGCACTTCAACATCTCAAACTCACTTTTGAAATCCCATTAACTTGCATTGGACAAAAACTGAAGTTGAGTGAAACTCAATGAGTCTTAACTTCTATGTTGTGAAACCACTTGAAACACATCTGCGACATAGTTTTTACAGAAATGAACTGTTTTGAACAGTTTCCTGGTGGAAAACAAGGCGTCACACATGTGTACACAAAGTTATTTTCAGGCCCTGAAAGCGTTATGGTGAAATAAGGTTACCTTCAACTCTAACGCTGTGTAAAGTCAAAATACTCTGGTAAAAGCAGTTCTAAATGATGAAATCCCCAGTACCCTTATGGTTAAGAACTGTTTGGATGGTTTCCCAACTGTTTTTCAAAGTGCACTTCAACATCTCAAACTCACTTTTGAAATCCCCATTAACTTGCATTGGGCAAAACTGAAGTTGAGTGAAACTCAATGAGTCTTAACTGCTATGTTGTGAAACCACTTGAAACACATCTGCGACATAGTTTTTGACAGAAATGAACTGTTTTGAACAGTTTCCTGGTGGAAAACAAGGCGTCACACATGTGTACACAAAGTGATTTTCAGGCCCTGAAAGCGTTATGGTGAAATAAGGTTACCTTCAACTCTAACTCTGTGTAAAGTCAAAATACTCTGGTAAAAGCAGTTCTAAATGATGAAATCCCCAGTACCCTTATGGTTAAGAACTGTTTGGATGGTTTCCCAACTGTTTTCAAAGTGCACTTCAACATCTCAAACTCACTTTTGAAATCCTTTGACTTGCATTGGGCAAAACTGAAGTTGAGTGAAACTCAATGAGTCTTAACTTCTATGTTGTGAAACCACTTGAAACACATCTGCGACATAGTTTTTACAGAAATGAACTGTTTTGAACAGTTTCCTGGTGGAAAACAAGGCGTCACACATGTGTACACAAAGTTATTTTCAGGCCCTGAAAGCGTTATGGTGAAATAAGGTTACCTTCAACTCTAACGCTGTGTAAAGTCAAAATACTCTGGTAAAAGCAGTTCTAAATGATGAAATCCCCAGTACCCTTATGGTTAAGAACTGTTTGGATGGTTTCCCAACTGTTTTCAAAGTGCACTTCAACATCTCAAACTCACTTTTGAAATCCCATTGACTTGCATTGGGCAAAAACTGAAGTTGAGTGAAACTCAATGAGTCTTAACTTCTATGTTGTGAAACCACTTGAAACACATCTGCGACATAGTTTTTACAGAAATGACTGTTTTGAACAGTTTCCTGGTGGAAAACAAGGCGTCACACATGTGTACACAAAGTTATTTTCAGGCCCTGAAAGCGTTATGGTGAAATAAGGTTACCTTCAACTCTAACTCTGTGTAAAGTCAAAATACTCTGGTAAAAGCAGTTCTAAATGATGAAATCCCCAGTACCCTTATGGTTAAGAACTGTTTGGATGGTTTCCCAACTGTTTTTCAAAGTGCACTTCAACATCTCAAACTCACTTTTGAAATCCCATTGACTTGCATTGGGCAAAACTGAAGTTGAGTGAAACTCAATGAGTCTTAACTTCTATGTTGTGAAACCACTTGAAACACATCTGCGACATAGTTTTTACAGAAATGAACTGTTTTGAACAGTTTCCTGGTGGAAAACAAGGCGTCACACATGTGTACACAAAGTTGATTTTCAGGCCCTGAAAGCGTTATGGTGAAATAAGGTTACCTTCAACTCTAACTCTGTGTAAAGTCAAAATACTCTGGTAAAAGCAGTTCTAAATGATGAAATCCCCAGTACCCTTATGGTTAAGAACTGTTTGGATGGTTTCCCAACTGTTTTCAAAGTGCACTTCAACATCTCAAACTCACTTTTGAAATCCCATTGACTTGCATTGGGCAAAACTGAAGTTGAGTGAAACTCAATGAGTCTTAACTTCTATGTTGTGAAACCACTTGAAACACATCTGCGACATAGTTTTTACAGAAATGAACTGTTTTGAACAGTTTCCTGGTGGAAAACAAGGCGTCACACATGTGTACACAAAGTGATTTTCAGGCCCTGAAGCGTTATGGTGAAATAAGGTTACCTTCAACTCTAACTCTGTGTAAAGTCAAAATACTCTGGTAAAAGCAGTTCTAAATGATGAAATCCCCAGTACCCTTATGGTTAAGAACTGTTTGGATGGTTTCCCAACTGTTTTTCAAAGTGCACTTCAACATCTCAAACTCACTTTTGAAATCCCCATTGACTTGCATTGGGCAAAAACTGAAGTTGAGTGAAACTCAATGAGTCTTAACTTCTATGTTGTGAAACCACTTGAAACACATCTGCGACATAGTTTTTACAGAAATGAACTGTTTTGAACAGTTTCCTGGTGGAAAACAAGGCGTCACACATGTGTACACAAAGTGATTTTCAGGCCCTGAAGCGTTATGGTGAAATAAGGTTACCTTCAACTCTAACGCTGTGTAAAGTCAAAATACTCTGGTAAAAGCAGTTCTAAATGATGAAATCCCCAGTACCCTTATGGTTAAGAACTGTTTGGATGGTTTCCCAACTGTTTTTCAAAGTGCACTTCAACATCTCAAACTCACTTTTGAAATCCCCATTAACTTGCATTGGGCAAAACTGAAGTTGAGTGAAACTCAATGAGTCTTAACTTCTATGTTGTGAAACCACTTGAAACACATCTGCGACATAGTTTTTACAGAAATGAACTGTTTTGAACAGTTTCCTGGTGGAAAACAAGGCGTCACACATGTGTACACAAAGTGATTTTCAGGCCCTGAAAGCGTTATGGTGAAATAAGGTTACCTTCAACTCTAACGCTGTGTAAAGTCAAAATACTCTGGTAAAAGCAGTTCTAAATGATGAAATCCCCAGTACCCTTATGGTTAAGAACTGTTTGGATGGTTTCCCAACTGTTTTCAAAGTGCACTTCAACATCTCAAACTCACTTTTGAAATCCCATTGACTTGCATTGGGCAAAACTGAAGTTGAGTGAAACTCAATGAGTCTTAACTTCTATGTTGTGAAACCACTTGAAACACATCTGCGACATAGTTTTTACAGAAATGAACTGTTTTGAACAGTTTCCTGGTGGAAAACAAGGCGTCACACATGTGTACACAAAGTGATTTTCAGGCCCTGAAGCGTTATGGTGAAATAAGGTTACCTTCAACTCTAACTCTGTGTAAAGTCAAAATACTCTGGTAAAAGCAGTTCTAAATGATGAAATCCCCAGTACCCTTATGGTTAAGAACTGTTTGGATGGTTTCCCAACTGTTTTTCAAAGTGCACTTCAACATCTCAAACTCACTTTTGAAATCCTATTGACTTGCATTGGGCAAAACTGAAGTTGAGTGAAACTCAATGAGTCTTAACTTCTATGTTGTGAAACCACTTGAAACACATCTGCGACATAGTTTTTACAGAAATGAACTGTTTTGAACAGTTTCCTGGTGGAAAACAAGGCGTCACACATGTGTACACAAAGTGATTTTCAGGCCCTGAAAGCGTTATGGTGAAATAAGGTTACCTTCAACTCTAACGCTGTGTAAAGTCAAAATACTCTGGTAAAAGCAGTTCTAAATGATGAAATCCCCAGTACCCTTATGGTTAAGAACTGTTTGGATGGTTTCCCAACTGTTTTTCAAAGTGCACTTCAACATCTCAAACTCACTTTTGAAATCCCCATTGACTTGCATTGGGCAAAACTGAAGTTGAGTGAAACTCAATGAGTCTTAACTTCTATGTTGTGAAACCACTTGAAACACATCTGCGACATAGTTTTTACAGAAATGAACTGTTTTGAACAGTTTCCTGGTGGAAAACAAGGCGTCACACATGTGTACACAAAGTGATTTTCAGGCCCTGAAAGCGTTATGGTGAAATAAGGTTACCTTCAACTCTAACGCTGTGTAAAGTCAAAATACTCTGGTAAAAGCAGTTCTAAATGATGAAATCCCCAGTACCCTTATGGTTAAGAACTGTTTGGATGGTTTCCCAACTGTTTTTCAAAGTGCACTTCAACATCTCAAACTCACTTTTGAAATCCTATTGACTTGCATTGGGCAAAACTGAAGTTGAGTGAAACTCAATGAGTCTTAACTTCTATGTTGTGAAACCACTTGAAACACATCTGCGACATAGTTTTTACAGAAATGAACTGTTTTGAACAGTTTCCTGGTGGAAAACAAGGCGTCACACATGTGTACACAAAGTGATTTTCAGGCCCTGAAGCGTTATGGTGAAATAAGGTTACCTTCAACTCTAACGCTGTGTAAAGTCAAAATACTCTGGTAAAACAGTTCTAAATGATGAAATCCCCAGTACCCTTATGGTTAAGAACTGTTTGGATGGTTTCCCAACTGTTTTTCAAAGTGCACTTCAACATCTCAAACTCCTTTTGAAATCCCCATTAACTTGCATTGGGCAAAACTGAAGTTGAGTGAAACTCAATGAGTCTTAACTTCTATGTTGTGAAACCACTTGAAACACATCTGCGACATAGTTTTTACAGAAATGAACTGTTTTGAACAGTTTCCTGGTGGAAAACAAGGCGTCACACATGTGTACACAAAGTTATTTTCAGGCCCTAAAACCGTTATGGTGAAATAAGGTTACCTTCAACTCTAACGCTGTGTAAAGTCAAAATACTCTGGTAAAAGCAGTTCTAAATGATGAAATCCCCAGTACCCTTATGGTTAAGAACTGTTTGGATGGTTTCCCAACTGTTTTTCAAAGTGCACTTCAACATCTCAAACTCACTTTTGAAATCCTATTGACTTGCATTGGGCAAAACTGAAGTTGAGTGAAACTCAATGAGTCTTAACTTCTATGTTGTGAAACCACTTGAAACACATCTGCGACATAGTTTTTACAGAAATGAACTGTTTTGAACAGTTTCCTGGTGGAAAACAAGGCGTCACACATGTGTACACAAAGTGATTTTCAGGCCCTGAAGCGTTATGGTGAAATAAGGTTACCTTCAACTCTAACGCTGTGTAAAGTCAAAATACTCTGGTAAAAGCAGTTCTAAATGATGAAATCCCCAGTACCCTTATGGTTAAGAACTGTTTGGATGGTTTCCCAACTGTTTTCAAAGTGCACTTCAACATCTCAAACTCACTTTTGAAATCCCATTGACTTGCATTGGGCAAAACTGAAGTTGAGTGAAACTCAATGAGTCTTAACTTCTATGTTGTGAAACCACTTGAAACACATCTGCGACATAGTTTTTACAGAAATGAACTGTTTTGAACAGTTTCCTGGTGGAAAACAAGGCGTCACACATGTGTACACAAAGTGATTTTCAGGCCCTGAAGCGTTATGGTGAAATAAGGTTACCTTCAACTCTAACTCTGTGTAAAGTCAAAATACTCTGGTAAAAGCAGTTCTAAATGATGAAATCCCCAGTACCCTTATGGTTAAGAACTGTTTGGATGGTTTCCCAACTGTTTTCAAAGTGCACTTCAACATCTCAAACTCACTTTTGAAATCCCATTGACTTGCATTGGGCAAAACTGAAGTTGAGTGAAACTCAATGAGTCTTAACTTCTATGTTGTGAAACCACTTGAAACACATCTGCGACATAGTTTTTACAGAAATGAACTGTTTTGAACAGTTTCCTGGTGGAAAACAAGGCGTCACACATGTGTACACAAAGTGATTTTCAGGCCCTGAAAGCGTTATGGTGAAATAAGGTTACCTTCAACTCTAACGCTGTGTAAAGTCAAAATACTCTGGTAAAAGCAGTTCTAAATGATGAAATCCCCAGTACCCTTATGGTTAAGAACTGTTTGGATGGTTTCCCAACTGTTTTTCAAAGTGCACTTCAACATCTCAAACTCACTTTTGAAATCCCATTAACTTGCATTGGGCAAAAACTGAAGTTGAGTGAAACTCAATGAGTCTTAACTTCTATGTTGTGAAACCACTTGAAACACATCTGCGACATAGTTTTTACAGAAATGAACTGTTTTGAACAGTTTCCTGGTGGAAAACAAGGCGTCACACATGTGTACACAAAGTGATTTTCAGGCCCTGAAAGCGTTATGGTGAAATAAGGTTACCTTCAACTCTAACGCTGTGTAAAGTCAAAATACTCTGGTAAAAGCAGTTCTAAATGATGAAATCCCCAGTACCCTTATGGTTAAGAACTGTTTGGATGGTTTCCCAACTGTTTTCAAAGTGCACTTCAACATCTCAAACTCACTTTTGAAATCCTATTGACTTGCATTGGGCAAAAACTGAAGTTGAGTGAAACTCAATGAGTCTTAACTTCTATGTTGTGAAACCACTTGAAACACATCTGCGACATAGTTTTTACAGAAATGAACTGTTTTGAACAGTTTCCTGGTGGAAAACAAGGCGTCACACATGTGTACACAAAGTGATTTTCAGGCCCTGAAAGCGTTATGGTGAAATAAGGTTACCTTCAACTCTAACGCTGTGTAAAGTCAAAATACTCTGGTAAAAGCAGTTCTAAATGATGAAATCCCCAGTACCCTTATGGTTAAGAACTGTTTGGATGGTTTCCCAACTGTTTTCAAAGTGCACTTCAACATCTCAAACTCACTTTTGAAATCCCATTAACTTGCATTGGGCAAAACTGAAGTTGAGTGAAACTCAATGAGTCTTAACTTCTATGTTGTGAAACCACTTGAAACACATCTGCGACATAGTTTTTACAGAAATGAACTGTTTTGAACAGTTTCCTGGTGGAAAACAAGGCGTCACACATGTGTACACAAAGTGATTTTCAGGCCCTGAAAGCGTTATGGTGAAATAAGGTTACCTTCAACTCTAACGCTGTGTAAAGTCAAAATACTCTGGTAAAAGCAGTTCTAAATGATGAAATCCCCAGTACCCTTATGGTTAAGAACTGTTTGGATGGTTTCCCAACTGTTTTTCAAAGTGCACTTCAACATCTCAAACTCACTTTTGAAATCCTATTGACTTGCATTGGGCAAAAACTGAAGTTGAGTGAAACTCAATGAGTCTTAACTTCTATGTTGTGAAACCACTTGAAACACATCTGCGACATAGTTTTTACAGAAATGAACTGTTTTGAACAGTTTCCTGGTGGAAAACAAGGCGTCACACATGTGTACACAAAGTGATTTTCAGGCCCTGAAAAGCGTTATGGTGAAATAAGGTTACCTTCAACTCTAACTCTGTAAAGTCAAAATACTCTGGTAAAAGCAGTTCTAAATGATGAAATCCCCAGTACCCTTATGGTTAAGAACTGTTTGGATGGTTTCCCAACTGTTTTTCAAAGTGCACTTCAACATCTCAAACTCACTTTTGAAATCCTATTGACTTGCATTGGGCAAAACTGAAGTTGAGTGAAACTCAATGAGTCTTAACTTCTATGTTGTGAAACCACTTGAAACACATCTGCGACATAGTTTTTACAGAAATGAACTGTTTTGAACAGTTTCCTGGTGGAAAACAAGGCGTCACACATGTGTACACAAAGTGATTTTCAGGCCCTGAAAGCGTTATGGTGAAATAAGGTTACCTTCAACTCTAACGCTGTGTAAAGTCAAAATACTCTGGTAAAAGCAGTTCTAAATGATGAAATCCCCAGTACCCTTATGGTTAAGAACTGTTTGGATGGTTTCCCAACTGTTTTCAAAGTGCACTTCAACATCTCAAACTCACTTTTGAAATCCCATTAACTTGCATTGGGCAAAACTGAAGTTGAGTGAAACTCAATGAGTCTTAACTTCTATGTTGTGAAACCACTTGAAACACATCTGCGACATAGTTTTTACAGAAATGAACTGTTTTGAACAGTTTCCTGGTGGAAAACAAGGCGTCACACATGTGTACACAAAGTGATTTTCAGGCCCTGAAAGCGTTATGGTGAAATAAGGTTACCTTCAACTCTAACGCTGTGTAAAGTCAAAATACTCTGGTAAAAGCAGTTCTAAATGATGAAATCCCCAGTACCCTTATGGTTAAGAACTGTTTGGATGGTTTCCCAACTGTTTTCAAAGTGCACTTCAACATCTCAAACTCACTTTTGAAATCCTATTGAGTTGCATTGGGCAAAACTGAAGTTGAGTGAAACTCAATGAGTCTTAACTTCTATGTTGTGAAACCACTTGAAACACATCTGCGACATAGTTTTTACAGAAATGAACTGTTTTGAACAGTTTCCTGGTGGAAAACAAGGCGTCACACATGTGTACACAAAGTGATTTTCAGGCCCTGAAAGCGTTATGGTGAAATAAGGTTACCTTCAACTCTAACGCTGTGTAAAGTCAAAATACTCTGGTAAAAGCAGTTCTAAATGATGAAATCCCCAGTACCCTTATGGTTAAGAACTGTTTGGATGGTTTCCCAACTGTTTTTCAAAGTGCACTTCAACATCTCAAACTCACTTTTGAAATCCCATTAACTTGCATTGGGCAAAACTGAAGTTGAGTGAAACTCAATGAGTCTTAACTTCTATGTTGTGAAACCACTTGAAACACATCTGCGACATAGTTTTTACAGAAATGAACTGTTTTGAACAGTTTCCTGGTGGAAAACAAGGCGTCACACATGTGTACACAAAGTGATTTTCAGGCCCTGAAAGCGTTATGGTGAAATAAGGTTACCTTCAACTCTAACTCTGTGTAAAGTCAAAATACTCTGGTAAAAGCAGTTCTAAATGATGAAATCCCCAGTACCCTTATGGTTAAGAACTGTTTGGATGGTTTCCCAACTGTTTTTCAAAGTGCACTTCAACATCTCAAACTCACTTTTGAAATCCCATTAACTTGCATTGGGCAAAACTGAAGTTGAGTGAAACTCAATGAGTCTTAACTTCTATGTTGTGAAACCACTTGAAACACATCTGCGACATAGTTTTTACAGAAATGAACTGTTTTGAACAGTTTCCTGGTGGAAAACAAGGCGTCACACATGTGTACACAAAGTGATTTTCAGGCCCTGAAGCGTTATGGTGAAATAAGGTTACCTTCAACTCTAACGCTGTGTAAAGTCAAAATACTCTGGTAAAAGCAGTTCTAAATGATGAAATCCCCAGTACCCTTATGGTTAAGAACTGTTTGGATGGTTTCCCAACTGTTTTTCAAAGTGCACTTCAACATCTCAAACTCACTTTTGAAATCCCATTATTGCATTGGGCAAAAACTGAAGTTGAGTGAAACTCAATGAGTCTTAACTTCTATGTTGTGAAACCACTTGAAACACATCTGCGACATAGTTTTTACAGAAATGAACTGTTTTGAACAGTTTCCTGGTGGAAAACAAGGCGTCACACATGTGTACACAAAGTGATTTTCAGGCCCTGAAAGCGTTATGGTGAAATAAGGTTACCTTCAACTCTAACGCTGTGTAAAGTCAAAATACTCTGGTAAAAGCAGTTCTAAATGATGAAATCCCCAGTACCCTTATGGTTAAGAACTGTTTGGATGGTTTCCCAACTGTTTTTCAAAGTGCACTTCAACATCTCAAACTCACTTTTGAAATCCTATTTAACTTGCATTGGGCAAAACTGAAGTTGAGTGAAACTCAATGAGTCTTAACTTCTATGTTGTGAAACCACTTGAAACACATCTGCGACATAGTTTTTACAGAAATGAACTGTTTTGAACAGTTTCCTGGTGGAAAACAAGGCGTCACACATGTGTACACAAAGTGATTTTCAGGCCCTGAAGCGTTATGGTGAAATAAGGTTACCTTCAACTCTAACGCTGTGTAAAGTCAAAATACTCTGGTAAAAGCAGTTCTAAATGATGAAATCCCCAGTACCCTTATGGTTAAGAACTGTTTGGATGGTTTCCCAACTGTTTTCAAAGTGCACTTCAACATCTCAAACTCACTTTTGAAATCCCATTAACTTGCATTGGGCAAAACTGAAGTTGAGTGAAACTCAATGAGTCTTAACTTCTATGTTGTGAAACCACTTGAAACACATCTGCGACATAGTTTTTACAGAAATGAACTGTTTTGAACAGTTTCCTGGTGGAAAACAAGGCGTCACACATGTGTACACAAAGTGATTTTCAGGCCCTGAAAAGCGTTATGGTGAAATAAGGTTACCTTCAACTCTAACGCTGTGTAAAGTCAAAATACTCTGGTAAAAGCAGTTCTAAATGATGAAATCCCCAGTACCCTTATGGTTAAGAACTGTTTGGATGGTTTCCCAACTGTTTTCAAAGTGCACTTCAACATCTCAAACTCACTTTTGAAATCCTATTGAGTTGCATTGGGCAAAACTGAAGTTGAGTGAAACTCAATGAGTCTTAACTTCTATGTTGTGAAACCACTTGAAACACATCTGCGACATAGTTTTTACAGAAATGAACTGTTTTGAACAGTTTCCTGGTGGAAAACAAGGCGTCACACATGTGTACACAAAGTGATTTTCAGGCCCTGAAGCGTTATGGTGAAATAAGGTTACCTTCAACTCTAACGCTGTGTAAAGTCAAAATACTCTGGTAAAAGCAGTTCTAAATGATGAAATCCCCAGTACCCTTATGGTTAAGAACTGTTTGGATGGTTTCCCAACTGTTTTTCAAAGTGCACTTCAACATCTCAAACTCACTTTTGAAATCCCATTAACTTGCATTGGGCAAAACTGAAGTTGAGTGAAACTCAATGAGTCTTAACTTCTATGTTGTGAAACCACTTGAAACACATCTGCGACATAGTTTTTACAGAAATGAACTGTTTTGAACAGTTTCCTGGTGGAAAACAAGGCGTCACACATGTGTACACAAAGTGATTTTCAGGCCCTGAAAGCGTTATGGTGAAATAAGGTTACCTTCAACTCTAACTCTGTGTAAAGTCAAAATACTCTGGTAAAAGCAGTTCTAAATGATGAAATCCCCAGTACCCTTATGGTTAAGAACTGTTTGGATGGTTTCCCAACTGTTTTCAAAGTGCACTTCAACATCTCAAACTCACTTTTGAAATCCCCATTAACTTGCATTGGGCAAAACTGAAGTTGAGTGAAACTCAATGAGTCTTAACTTCTATGTTGTGAAACCACTTGAAACACATCTGCGACATAGTTTTTACAGAAATGAACTGTTTTGAACAGTTTCCTGGTGGAAAACAAGGCGTCACACATGTGTACACAAAGTGATTTTCAGGCCCTGAAAAGCGTTATGGTGAAATAAGGTTACCTTCAACTCTAACTCTGTGTAAAGTCAAAATACTCTGGTAAAAGCAGTTCTAAATGATGAAATCCCCAGTACCCTTATGGTTAAGAACTGTTTGGATGGATTCCCAACTGTTTTCAAAGTGCACTTCAACATCTCAAACTCACTTTTGAAATCCTATTGACTTGCATTGGGCAAAAACTGAAGTTGAGTGAAACTCAATGAGTCTTAACTTCTATGTTGTGAAACCACTTGAAACACATCTGCGACATAGTTTTTACAGAAATGAACTGTTTTGAACAGTTTCCTGGTGGAAAACAAGGCGTCACACATGTGTACACAAAGTGATTTTCAGGCCCTGAAGCGTTATGGTGAAATAAGGTTACCTTCAACTCTAACGCTGTGTAAAGTCAAAATACTCTGGTAAAAGCAGTTCTAAATGATGAAATCCCCAGTACCCTTATGGTTAAGAACTGTTTGGATGGTTTCCCAACTGTTTTCAAAGTGCACTTCAACATCTCAAACTCACTTTTGAAATCCCATTAACTTGCATTGGGCAAAAACTGAAGTTGAGTGAAACTCAATGAGTCTTAACTTCTATGTTGTGAAACCACTTGAAACACATCTGCGACATAGTTTTTACAGAAATGAACTGTTTTGAACAGTTTCCTGGTGGAAAACAAGGCGTCACACATGTGTACACAAAGTGATTTTCAGGCCCTGAAGCGTTATGGTGAAATAAGGTTACCTTCAACTCTAACGCTGTGTAAAGTCAAAATACTCTGGTAAAAGCAGTTCTAAATGATGAAATCCCCAGTACCCTTATGGTTAAGAACTGTTTGGATGGTTTCCCAACTGTTTTCAAAGTGCACTTCAACATCTCAAACTCACTTTTGAAATCCCATTAACTTGCATTGGGCAAAACTGAAGTTGAGTGAAACTCAATGAGTCTTAACTTCTATGTTGTGAAACCACTTGAAACACATCTGCGACATAGTTTTTACAGAAATGAACTGTTTTGAACAGTTTCCTGGTGGAAAACAAGGCGTCACACATGTGTACACAAAGTGATTTTCAGGCCCTGAAAGCGTTATGGTGAAATAAGGTTACCTTCAACTCTAACGCTGTGTAAAGTCAAAATACTCTGGTAAAAGCAGTTCTAAATGATGAAATCCCCAGTACCCTTATGGTTAAGAACTGTTTGGATGGTTTCCCAACTGTTTTTCAAAGTGCACTTCAACATCTCAAACTCACTTTTGAAATCCTATTGACTTGCATTGGGCAAAACTGAAGTTGAGTGAAACTCAATGAGTCTTAACTTCTATGTTGTGAAACCACTTGAAACACATCTGCGACATAGTTTTTACAGAAATGAACTGTTTTGAACAGTTTCCTGGTGGAAAACAAGGCGTCACACATGTGTACACAAAGTGATTTTCAGGCCCTGAAGCGTTATGGTGAAATAAGGTTACCTTCAACTCTAACGCTGTGTAAAGTCAAAATACTCTGGTAAAAGCAGTTCTAAATGATGAAATCCCCAGTACCCTTATGGTTAAGAACTGTTTGGATGGTTTCCCAACTGTTTTCAAAGTGCACTTCAACATCTCAAACTCACTTTTGAAATCCTATTGACTTGCATTGGGCAAAACTGAAGTTGAGTGAAACTCAATGAGTCTTAACTTCTATGTTGTGAAACCACTTGAAACACATCTGCGACATAGTTTTTACAGAAATGAACTGTTTTGAACAGTTTCCTGGTGGAAAACAAGGCGTCACACATGTGTACACAAAGTGATTTTCAGGCCCTGAAAGCGTTATGGTGAAATAAGGTTACCTTCAACTCTAACTCTGTGTAAAGTCAAAATACTCTGGTAAAAGCAGTTCTAAATGATGAAATCCCCAGTACCCTTATGGTTAAGAACTGTTTGGATGGTTTCCCAACTGTTTTTCAAAGTGCACTTCAACATCTCAAACTCACTTTTGAAATCCCATTAACTTGCATTGGGCAAAACTGAAGTTGAGTGAAACTCAATGAGTCTTAACTTCTATGTTGTGAAACCACTTGAAACACATCTGCGACATAGTTTTTACAGAAATGAACTGTTTTGAACAGTTTCCTGGTGGAAAACAAGGCGTCACACATGTGTACACAAAGTTATTTTCAGGCCCTGAAAGCGTTATGGTGAAATAAGGTTACCTTCAACTCTAACTCTGTGTAAAGTCAAAATACTCTGGTAAAAGCAGTTCTAAATGATGAAATCCCCAGTACCCTTATGGTTAAGAACTGTTTGGATGGTTTCCCAACTGTTTTTCAAAGTGCACTTCAACATCTCAAACTCACTTTTGAAATCCTATTGACTTGCATTGGGCAAAACTGAAGTTGAGTGAAACTCAATGAGTCTTAACTTCTATGTTGTGAAACCACTTGAAACACATCTGCGACATAGTTTTTACAGAAATGAACTGTTTTGAACAGTTTCCTGGTGGAAAACAAGGCGTCACACATGTGTACACAAAGTGATTTTCAGGCCCTGAAAGCGTTATGGTGAAATAAGGTTACCTTCAACTCTAACGCTGTGTAAAGTCAAAATACTCTGGTAAAAGCAGTTCTAAATGATGAAATCCCCAGTACCCTTATGGTTAAGAACTGTTTGGATGGTTTCCCAACTGTTTTCAAAGTGCACTTCAACATCTCAAACTCACTTTTGAAATCCCATTAACTTGCATTGGGCAAAACTGAAGTTGAGTGAAACTCAATGAGTCTTAACTTCTATGTTGTGAAACCACTTGAAACACATCTGCGACATAGTTTTTACAGAAATGAACTGTTTTGAACAGTTTCCTGGTGGAAAACAAGGCGTCACACATGTGTACACAAAGTGATTTTCAGGCCCTGAAAGCGTTATGGTGAAATAAGGTTACCTTCAACTCTAACTCTGTGTAAAGTCAAAATACTCTGGTAAAGCAGTTCTAAATGATGAAATACCCAGTACCCTTATGGTTAAGAACTGTTTGGATGGTTTCCCAACTATTTTCAAAGTGCACTTCAACATCTCAAACTCACTTTTGAAATCCCATTGACTTGCATTGGGCAAAACTGAAGTTGAGTGAAACTCAATGAGTCTTAACTTCTATGTTGTGAAACCACTTGAAACACATCTGCGACATAGTTTTTACAGAAATGAACTGTTTTGAACAGTTTCCTGGTGGAAAACAAGGCGTCACACATGTGTACACAAAGTGATTTTCAGGCCCTGAAGCGTTATGGTGAAATAAGGTTACCTTCAACTCTAACGCTGTGTAAAGTCAAAATACTCTGGTAAAAGCAGTTCTAAATGATGAAATCCCCAGTACCCTTATGGTTAAGAACTGTTTGGATGGTTTCCCAACTGTTTTCAAAGTGCACTTCAACATCTCAAACTCACTTTTGAAATCCTATTGACTTGCATTGGGCAAAACTGAAGTTGAGTGAAACTCAATGAGTCTTAACTTCTATGTTGTGAAACCACTTGAAACACATCTGCGACATAGTTTTTACAGAAATGAACTGTTTTGAACAGTTTCCTGGTGGAAAACAAGGCGTCACACATGTGTACACAAAGTGATTTTCAGGCCCTGAAAGCGTTATGGTGAAATAAGGTTACCTTCAACTCTAACTCTGTGTAAAGTCAAAATACTCTGGTAAAAGCAGTTCTAAATGATGAAATCCCCAGTACCCTTATGGTTAAGAACTGTTTGGATGGTTTCCCAACTGTTTTCAAAGTGCACTTCAACATCTCAAACTCACTTTTGAAATCCCATTGACTTGCATTGGGCAAAACTGAAGTTGAGTGAAACTCAATGAGTCTTAACTTCTATGTTGTGAAACCACTTGAAACACATCTGCGACATAGTTTTTACAGAAATGAACTGTTTTGAACAGTTTCCTGGTGGAAAACAAGGCGTCACACATGTGTACACAAAGTGATTTTCAGGCCCTGAAAGCGTTATGGTGAAATAAGGTTACCTTCAACTCTAACGCTGTGTAAAGTCAAAATACTCTGGTAAAAGCAGTTCTAAATGATGAAATCCCCAGTACCCTTATGGTTAAGAACTGTTTGGATGGTTTCCCAACTGTTTTCAAAGTGCACTTCAACATCTCAAACTCACTTTTGAAATCCCATTAACTTGCATTGGACAAAACTGAAGTTGAGTGAAACTCAATGAGTCTTAACTTCTATGTTGTGAAACCACTTGAAACACATCTGCGACATAGTTTTTACAGAAATGAACTGTTTTGAACAGTTTCCTGGTGGAAAACAAGGCGTCACACATGTGTACACAAAGTGATTTTCAGGCCCTGAAAGCGTTATGGTGAAATAAGGTTACCTTCAACTCTAACGCTGTGTAAAGTCAAAATACTCTGGTAAAAGCAGTTCTAAATGATGAAATCCCCAGTACCCTTATGGTTAAGAACTGTTTGGATGGTTTCCCAACTGTTTTCAAAGTGCACTTCAACATCTCAAACTCACTTTTGAAATCCTATTGACTTGCATTGGGCAAAACTGAAGTTGAGTGAAACTCAATGAGTCTTAACTTCTATGTTGTGAAACCACTTGAAACACATCTGCGACATAGTTTTTACAGAAATGAACTGTTTTGAACAGTTTCCTGGTGGAAAACAAGGCGTCACACATGTGTACACAAAGTGATTTTCAGGCCCTGAAGCGTTATGGTGAAATAAGGTTACCTTCAACTCTAACGCTGTGTAAAGTCAAAATACTCTGGTAAAAGCAGTTCTAAATGATGAAATCCCCAGTACCCTTATGGTTAAGAACTGTTTGGATGGTTTCCCAACTGTTTTCAAAGTGCACTTCAACATCTCAAACTCACTTTTGAAATCCTATTGACTTGCATTGGGCAAAACTGAAGTTGAGTGAAACTCAATGAGTCTTAACTTCTATGTTGTGAAACCACTTGAAACACATCTGCGACATAGTTTTTACAGAAATGAACTGTTTTGAACAGTTTCCTGGTGGAAAACAAGGCGTCACACATGTGTACACAAAGTGATTTTCAGGCCCTGAAAAGCGTTATGGTGAAATAAGGTTACCTTCAACTCTAACTCTGTGTAAAGTCAAAATACTCTGGTAAAAGCAGTTCTAAATGATGAAATCCCCAGTACCCTTATGGTTAAGAACTGTTTGGATGGTTTCCCAACTGTTTTCAAAGTGCACTTCAACATCTCAAACTCACTTTTGAAATCCCATTGACTTGCATTGGGCAAAAACTGAAGTTGAGTGAAACTCAATGAGTCTTAACTTCTATGTTGTGAAACCACTTGAAACACATCTGCGACATAGTTTTTACAGAAATGAACTGTTTTGAACAGTTTCCTGGTGGAAAACAAGGCGTCACACATGTGTACACAAAGTGATTTTCAGGCCCTGAAAGCGTTATGGTGAAATAAGGTTACCTTCAACTCTAACGCTGTGTAAAGTCAAAATACTCTGGTAAAAGCAGTTCTAAATGATGAAATCCCCAGTACCCTTATGGTTAAGAACTGTTTGGATGGTTTCCCAACTGTTTTCAAAGTGCACTTCAACATCTCAAACTCACTTTTGAAATCCCATTGACTTGCATTGGGCAAAACTGAAGTTGAGTGAAACTCAATGAGTCTTAACTTCTATGTTGTGAAACCACTTGAAACACATCTGCGACATAGTTTTTACAGAAATGAACTGTTTTGAACAGTTTCCTGGTGGAAAACAAGGCGTCACACATGTGTACACAAAGTGATTTTCAGGCCCTGAAAGCGTTATGGTGAAATAAGGTTACCTTCAACTCTAACGCTGTGTAAAGTCAAAATACTCTGGTAAAAGCAGTTCTAAATGATGAAATCCCCAGTACCCTTATGGTTAAGAACTGTTTGGATGGTTTCCCAACTGTTTTCAAAGTGCACTTCAACATCTCAAACTCACTTTTGAAATCCCATTGACTTGCATTGGGCAAAACTGAAGTTGAGTGAAACTCAATGAGTCTTAACTTCTATGTTGTGAAACCACTTGAAACACATCTGCGACATAGTTTTTACAGAAATGAACTGTTTTGAACAGTTTCCTGGTGGAAAACAAGGCGTCACACATGTGTACACAAAGTGATTTTCAGGCCCTGAAGCGCGTTATGGTGAAATAAGGTTACCTTCAACTCTAACGCTGTGTAAAGTCAAAATACTCTGGTAAAAGCAGTTCTAAATGATGAAATCCCCAGTACCCTTATGGTTAAGAACTGTTTGGATGGTTTCCCAACTGTTTTCAAAGTGCACTTCAACATCTCAAACTCACTTTTGAAATCCATTAACTTGCATTGGGCAAAACTGAAGTTGAGTGAAACTCAATGAGTCTTAACTTCTATGTTGTGAAACCACTTGAAACACATCTGCGACATAGTTTTTACAGAAATGAACTGTTTTGAACAGTTTCCTGGTGGAAAACAAGGCGTCACACATGTGTACACAAAGTGATTTTCAGGCCCTGAAAGCGTTATGGTGAAATAAGGTTACCTTCAACTCTAACTCTGTGTAAAGTCAAAATACTCTGGTAAAAGCAGTTCTAAATGATGAAATCCCCAGTACCCTTATGGTTAAGAACTGTTTGGATGGTTTCCCAACTGTTTTCAAAGTGCACTTCAACATCTCAAACTCACTTTTGAAATCCCATTGACTTGCATTGGGCAAAAACTGAAGTTGAGTGAAACTCAATGAGTCTTAACTTCTATGTTGTGAAACCACTTGAAACACATCTGCGACATAGTTTTTACAGAAATGAACTGTTTTGAACAGTTTCCTGGTGGAAAACAAGCCGTCACACATGTGTACACAAAGTGATTTTCAGGCCCTGAAAAGCGTTATGGTGAATAAGGTTACCTTCAACTCTAACGCTGTGTAAAGTCAAAATACTCTGGTAAAAGCAGTTCTAAATGATGAAATCCCCAGTACCCTTATGGTTAAGAACTGTTTGGATGGTTTCCCAACTGTTTTCAAAGTGCACTTCAACATCTCAAACTCACTTTTGAAATCCTATTGACTTGCATTGGGCAAAACTGAAGTTGAGTGAAACTCAATGAGTCTTAACTTCTATGTTGTGAAACCACTTGAAACACATCTGCGACATAGTTTTTACAGAAATGAACTGTTTTGAACAGTTTCCTGGTGGAAAACAAGGCGTCACACATGTGTACACAAAGTGATTTTCAGGCCCTGAAAAGCGTTATGGTGAAATAAGGTTACCTTCAACTCTAACGCTGTGTAAAGTCAAAATACTCTGGTAAAAGCAGTTCTAAATGATGAAATCCCCAGTACCCTTATGGTTAAGAACTGTTTGGATGGTTTCCCAACTGTTTTTCAAAGTGCACTTCAACATCTCAAACTCACTTTTTGAAATCCCATTAACTTGCATTGGGCAAAACTGAAGTTGAGTGAAACTCAATGAGTCTTAACTTCTATGTTGTGAAACCACTTGAAACACATCTGCGACATAGTTTTTACAGAAATGAACTGTTTTGAACAGTTTCCTGGTGGAAAACAAGGCGTCACACATGTGTACACAAAGTGATTTTCAGGCCCTGAAAGCGTTATGGTGAAATAAGGTTACCTTCAACTCTAACGCTGTGTAAAGTCAAAATACTCTGGTAAAAGCAGTTCTAAATGATGAAATCCCCAGTACCCTTATGGTTAAGAACTGTTTGGATGGTTTCCCAACTGTTTTCAAAGTGCACTTCAACATCTCAAACTCACTTTTGAAATCCTATTGACTTGCATTGGGCAAAACTGAAGTTGAGTGAAACTCAATGAGTCTTAACTTCTATGTTGTGAAACCACTTGAAACACATCTGCGACATAGTTTTTCACAGAAATGAACTGTTTTGAACAGTTTCCTGGTGGAAAACAAGGCGTCACACATGTGTACACAAAGTGATTTTCAGGCCCTGAAGCGCGTTATGGTGAAATAAGGTTACCTTCAACTCTAACGCTGTGTAAAGTCAAAATACTCTGGTAAAAGCAGTTCTAAATGATGAAATCCCCAGTACCCTTATGGTTAAGAACTGTTTGGATGGTTTCCCAACTGTTTTCAAAGTGCACTTCAACATCTCAAACTCACTTTTGAAATCCCATTGACTTGCATTGGGCAAAACTGAAGTTGAGTGAAACTCAATGAGTCTTAACTTCTATGTTGTGAAACCACTTGAAACACATCTGCGACATAGTTTTTACAGAAATGAACTGTTTTGAACAGTTTCCTGGTGGAAAACAAGGCGTCACACATGTGTACACAAAGTGATTTTCAGGCCCTGAAAGCGTTATGGTGAAATAAGGTTACCTTCAACTCTAACTCTGTGTAAAGTCAAAATACTCTGGTAAAAGCAGTTCTAAATGATGAAATCCCCAGTACCCTTATGGTTAAGAACTGTTTGGATGGTTTCCCAACTGTTTTCAAAGTGCACTTCAACATCTCAAACTCACTTTTGAAATCCTATTGACTTGCATTGGGCAAAACTGAAGTTGAGTGAAACTCAATGAGTCTTAACTTCTATGTTGTGAAACCACTTGAAACACATCTGCGACATAGTTTTTCACAGAAATGAACTGTTTTGAACAGTTTCCTGGTGGAAAACAAGGCGTCACACATGTGTACACAAAGTTATTTTCAGGCCCTGAAAGCGTTATGGTGAAATAAGGTTACCTTCAACTCTAACGCTGTGTAAAGTCAAAATACTCTGGTAAAAGCAGTTCTAAATGATGAAATCCCCAGTACCCTTATGGTTAAGAACTGTTTGGATGGTTTCCCAACTGTTTTCAAAGTGCACTTCAACATCTCAAACTCACTTTTGAAATCCATTGACTTGCATTGGGCAAAACTGAAGTTGAGTGAAACTCAATGAGTCTTAACTTCTATGTTGTGAAACCACTTGAAACACATCTGCGACATAGTTTTTACAGAAATGAACTGTTTTGAACAGTTTCCTGGTGGAAAACAAGGCGTCACACATGTGTACACAAAGTGATTTTCAGGCCCTGAAAAGCGTTATGGTGAAATAAGGTTACCTTCAACTCTAACTCTGTGTAAAGTCAAAATACTCTGGTAAAAGCAGTTCTAAATGATGAAATCCCCAGTACCCTTATGGTTAAGAACTGTTTGGATGGTTTCCCAACTGTTTTCAAAGTGCACTTCAACATCTCAAACTCACTTTTGAAATCCCATTGACTTGCATTGGGCAAAACTGAAGTTGAGTGAAACTCAATGAGTCTTAACTTCTATGTTGTGAAACCACTTGAAACACATCTGCGACATAGTTTTTACAGAAATGAACTGTTTTGAACAGTTTCCTGGTGGAAAACAAGGCGTCACACATGTGTACACAAAGTGATTTTCAGGCCCTGAAGCGCGTTATGGTGAAATAAGGTTACCTTCAACTCTAACTCTGTGTAAAGTCAAAATACTCTGGTAAAAGCAGTTCTAAATGATGAAATCCCCAGTACCCTTATGGTTAAGAACTGTTTGGATGGTTTCCCAACTGTTTTCAAAGTGCACTTCAACATCTCAAACTCACTTTTGAAATCCTATTGACTTGCATTGGGCAAAACTGAAGTTGAGTGAAACTCAATGAGTCTTAACTTCTATGTTGTGAAACCACTTGAAACACATCTGCGACATAGTTTTTACAGAAATGAACTGTTTTGAACAGTTTCCTGGTGGAAAACAAGGCGTCACACATGTGTACACAAAGTGATTTTCAGGCCCTGAAGCGTTATGGTGAAATAAGGTTACCTTCAACTCTAACGCTGTGTAAAGTCAAAATACTCTGGTAAAAGCAGTTCTAAAGGATGAAATCCCCAGTACCCTTATGGTTAAGAACTGTTTGGATGGTTTCCCAACTGTTTTCAAAGTGCACTTCAACATCTCAAACTCACTTTTGAAATCCTATTGACTTGCATTGGGCAAAACTGAAGTTGAGTGAAACTCAATGAGTCTTAACTTCTATGTTGTGAAACCACTTGAAACACATCTGCGACATAGTTTTTACAGAAATGAACTGTTTTGAACAGTTTCCTGGTGGAAAACAAGGCGTCACACATGTGTACACAAAGTGATTTTCAGGCCCTGAAAGCGTTATGGTGAAATAAGGTTACCTTCAACTCTAACTCTGTGTAAAGTCAAAATACTCTGGTAAAAGCAGTTCTAAATGATGAAATCCCCAGTACCCTTATGGTTAAGAACTGTTTGGATGGTTTCCCAACTGTTTTCAAAGTGCACTTCAACATCTCAAACTCACTTTTGAAATCCCATTAACTTGCATTGGGCAAAACTG
This sequence comes from Polypterus senegalus, assembly GCF_016835505.1. Classification (NCBI taxonomy): domain Eukaryota; kingdom Metazoa; phylum Chordata; class Cladistia; order Polypteriformes; family Polypteridae; genus Polypterus; species Polypterus senegalus. The sequence goes on from NW_024379771.1 coordinate 41,028, forward strand.
AAGTTGAGTGAAACTCAATGAGTCTTAACTTCTATGTTGTGAAACCACTTGAAACACATCTGCGACATAGTTTTTACAGAAATGAACTGTTTTGAACAGTTTCCTGGTGGAAAACAAGGCGTCACACATGTGTACACAAAGTTATTTTCAGGCCCTGAAAGCGTTATGGTGAAATAAGGTTACCTTCAACTCTAACGCTGTGTAAAGTCAAAATACTCTGGTAAAAGCAGTTCTAAATGATGAAATCCCCAGTACCCTTATGGTTAAGAACTGTTTGGATGGTTTCCCAACTGTTTTCAAAGTGCACTTCAACATCTCAAACTCACTTTTGAAATCCTATTGAGTTGCATTGGGCAAAACTGAAGTTGAGTGAAACTCAATGAGTCTTAACTTCTATGTTGTGAAACCACTTGAAACACATCTGCGACATAGTTTTTACAGAAATGAACTGTTTTGAACAGTTTCCTGGTGGAAAACAAGGCGTCACACATGTGTACACAAAGTGATTTTCAGGCCCTGAAGCGTTATGGTGAAATAAGGTTACCTTCAACTCTAACGCTGTGTAAAGTCAAAATACTCTGGTAAAAGCAGTTCTAAATGATGAAATCCCCAGTACCCTTATGGTTAAGAACTGTTTGGATGGTTTCCCAACTGTTTTTCAAAGTGCACTTCAACATCTCAAACTCACTTTTGAAATCCCATTAACTTGCATTGGGCAAAACTGAAGTTGAGTGAAACTCAATGAGTCTTAACTTCTATGTTGTGAAACCACTTGAAACACATCTGCGACATAGTTTTTACAGAAATGAACTGTTTTGAACAGTTTCCTGGTGGAAAACAAGGCGTCACACATGTGTACACAAAGTGATTTTCAGGCCCTGAAAGCGTTATGGTGAAATAAGGTTACCTTCAACTCTAACGCTGTGTAAAGTCAAAATACTCTGGTAAAAGCAGTTCTAAATGATGAAATCCCCAGTACCCTTATGGTTAAGAACTGTTTGGATGGTTTCCCAACTGTTTTCAAAGTGCACTTCAACATCTCAAACTCACTTTTGAAATCCCATTGACTTGCATTGGGCAAAACTGAAGTTGAGTGAAACTCAATGAGTCTTAACTTCTATGTTGTGAAACCACTTGAAACACATCTGCGACATAGTTTTTACAGAAATGAACTGTTTTGAACAGTTTCCTGGTGGAAAACAAGGCGTCACACATGTGTACACAAAGTGATTTTCAGGCCCTGAAAGCGTTATGGTGAAATAAGGTTACCTTCAACTCTAACGCTGTGTAAAGTCAAAATACTCTGGTAAAAGCAGTTCTAAATGATGAAATCCCCAGTACCCTTATGGTTAAGAACTGTTTGGATGGTTTCCCAACTGTTTTCAAAGTGCACTTCAACATCTCAAACTCACTTTTGAAATCCCATTAACTTGCATTGGGCAAAACTGAAGTTGAGTGAAACTCAATGAGTCTTAACTTCTATGTTGTGAAACCACTTGAAACACATCTGCGACATAGTTTTTACAGAAATGAACTGTTTTGAACAGTTTCCTGGTGGAAAACAAGGCGTCACACATGTGTACACAAAGTGATTTTCAGGCCCTGAAAGCGTTATGGTGAAATAAGGTTACCTTCAACTCTAACGCTGTGTAAAGTCAAAATACTCTGGTAAAAGCAGTTCTAAATGATGAAATCCCCAGTACCCTTATGGTTAAGAACTGTTTGGATGGTTTCCCAACTGTTTTCAAAGTGCACTTCAACATCTCAAACTCACTTTTGAAATCCTATTGACTTGCATTGGGCAAAACTGAAGTTGAGTGAAACTCAATGAGTCTTAACTTCTATGTTGTGAAACCACTTGAAACACATCTGCGACATAGTTTTTACAGAAATGAACTGTTTTGAACAGTTTCCTGGTGGAAAACAAGGCGTCACACATGTGTACACAAAGTGATTTTCAGGCCCTGAAGCGTTATGGTGAAATAAGGTTACCTTCAACTCTAACGCTGTGTAAAGTCAAAATACTCTGGTAAAAGCAGTTCTAAATGATGAAATCCCCAGTACCCTTATGGTTAAGAACTGTTTGGATGGTTTCCCAACTGTTTTTCAAAGTGCACTTCAACATCTCAAACTCACTTTTGAAATCCTATTGACTTGCATTGGGCAAAACTGAAGTTGAGTGAAACTCAATGAGTCTTAACTTCTATGTTGTGAAACCACTTGAAACACATCTGCGACATAGTTTTTACAGAAATGAACTGTTTTGAACAGTTTCCTGGTGGAAAACAAGGCGTCACACATGTGTACACAAAGTGATTTTCAGGCCCTGAAGCGTTATGGTGAAATAAGGTTACCTTCAACTCTAACGCTGTGTAAAGTCAAAATACTCTGGTAAAAGCAGTTCTAAATGATGAAATCCCCAGTACCCTTATGGTTAAGAACTGTTTGGATGGTTTCCCAACTGTTTTCAAAGTGCACTTCAACATCTCAAACTCACTTTTGAAATCCCATTAACTTGCATTGGGCAAAACTGAAGTTGAGTGAAACTCAATGAGTCTTAACTTCTATGTTGTGAAACCACTTGAAACACATCTGCGACATAGTTTTTACAGAAATGAACTGTTTTGAACAGTTTCCTGGTGGAAAACAAGGCGTCACACATGTGTACACAAAGTGATTTTCAGGCCCTGAAAGCGTTATGGTGAAATAAGGTTACCTTCAACTCTAACGCTGTGTAAAGTCAAAATACTCTGGTAAAAGCAGTTCTAAATGATGAAATCCCCAGTACCCTTATGGTTAAGAACTGTTTGGATGGTTTCCCAACTGTTTTCAAAGTGCACTTCAACATCTCAAACTCACTTTTGAAATCCCATTGACTTGCATTGGGCAAAACTGAAGTTGAGTGAAACTCAATGAGTCTTAACTTCTATGTTGTGAAACCACTTGAAACACATCTGCGACATAGTTTTTACAGAAATGAACTGTTTTGAACAGTTTCCTGGTGGAAAACAAGGCGTCACACATGTGTACACAAAGTGATTTTCAGGCCCTGAAAGCGTTATGGTGAAATAAGGTTACCTTCAACTCTAACGCTGTGTAAAGTCAAAATACTCTGGTAAAAGCAGTTCTAAATGATGAAATCCCCAGTACCCTTATGGTTAAGAACTGTTTGGATGGTTTCCCAACTGTTTTCAAAGTGCACTTCAACATCTCAAACTCACTTTTGAAATCCTATTAACTTGCATTGGGCAAAACTGAAGTTGAGTGAAACTCAATGAGTCTTAACTTCTATGTTGTGAAACCACTTGAAACACATCTGCGACATAGTTTTTACAGAAATGAACTGTTTTGAACAGTTTCCTGGTGGAAAACAAGGCGTCACACATGTGTACACAAAGTGATTTTCAGGCCCTGAAGCGTTATGGTGAAATAAGGTTACCTTCAACTCTAACTCTGTGTAAAGTCAAAATACTCTGGTAAAAGCAGTTCTAAATGATGAAATCCCCAGTACCCTTATGGTTAAGAACTGTTTGGATGGTTTCCCAACTGTTTTTCAAAGTGCACTTCAACATCTCAAACTCACTTTTGAAATCCTATTGACTTGCATTGGGCAAAACTGAAGTTGAGTGAAACTCAATGAGTCTTAACTTCTATGTTGTGAAACCACTTGAAACACATCTGCGACATAGTTTTTACAGAAATGAACTGTTTTGAACAGTTTCCTGGTGGAAAACAAGGCGTCACACATGTGTACACAAAGTGATTTTCAGGCCCTGAAGCGCGTTATGGTGAAATAAGGTTACCTTCAACTCTAACGCTGTGTAAAGTCAAAATACTCTGGTAAAAGCAGTTCTAAATGATGAAATCCCCAGTACCCTTATGGTTAAGAACTGTTTGGATGGTTTCCCAACTGTTTTTCAAAGTGCACTTCAACATCTCAAACTCACTTTTGAAATCCCATTGACTTGCATTGGGCAAAACTGAAGTTGAGTGAAACTCAATGAGTCTTAACTTCTATGTTGTGAAACCACTTGAAACACATCTGCGACATAGTTTTTACAGAAATGAACTGTTTTGAACAGTTTCCTGGTGGAAAACAAGGCGTCACACATGTGTACACAAAGTGATTTTCAGGCCCTGAAGCGTTATGGTGAAATAAGGTTACCTTCAACTCTAACGCTGTGTAAAGTCAAAATACTCTGGTAAAAGCAGTTCTAAATGATGAAATCCCCAGTACCCTTATGGTTAAGAACTGTTTGGATGGTTTCCCAACTGTTTTTCAAAGTGCACTTCAACATCTCAAACTCACTTTTGAAATCCTATTGACTTGCATTGGGCAAAACTGAAGTTGAGTGAAACTCAATGAGTCTTAACTTCTATGTTGTGAAACCACTTGAAACACATCTGCGACATAGTTTTTACAGAAATGAACTGTTTTGAACAGTTTCCTGGTGGAAAACAAGGCGTCACACATGTGTACACAAAGTGATTTTCAGGCCCTGAAAGCGTTATGGTGAAATAAGGTTACCTTCAACTCTAACGCTGTGTAAAGTCAAAATACTCTGGTAAAAGCAGTTCTAAATGATGAAATCCCCAGTACCCTTATGGTTAAGAACTGTTTGGATGGTTTCCCAACTGTTTTTCAAAGTGCACTTCAACATCTCAAACTCACTTTTGAAATCCCATTAACTTGCATTGGGCAAAACTGAAGTTGAGTGAAACTCAATGAGTCTTAACTTCTATGTTGTGAAACCACTTGAAACACATCTGCGACATAGTTTTTACAGAAATGAACTGTTTTGAACAGTTTCCTGGTGGAAAACAAGGCGTCACACATGTGTACACAAAGTGATTTTCAGGCCCTGAAAGCGTTATGGTGAAATAAGGTTACCTTCAACTCTAACGCTGTGTAAAGTCAAAATACTCTGGTAAAAGCAGTTCTAAATGATGAAATCCCCAGTACCCTTATGGTTAAGAACTGTTTGGATGGTTTCCCAACTGTTTTCAAAGTGCACTTCAACATCTCAAACTCACTTTTGAAATCCTATTAACTTGCATTGGGCAAAACTGAAGTTGAGTGAAACTCAATGAGTCTTAACTTCTATGTTGTGAAACCACTTGAAACACATCTGCGACATAGTTTTTACAGAAATGAACTGTTTTGAACAGTTTCCTGGTGGAAAACAAGGCGTCACACATGTGTACACAAAGTGATTTTCAGGCCCTGAAGCGTTATGGTGAAATAAGGTTACCTTCAACTCTAACGCTGTGTAAAGTCAAAATACTCTGGTAAAAGCAGTTCTAAATGATGAAATCCCCAGTACCCTTATGGTTAAGAACTGTTTGGATGGTTTCCCAACTGTTTTTCAAAGTGCACTTCAACATCTCAAACTCACTTTTGAAATCCCCATTAACTTGCATTGGGCAAAACTGAAGTTGAGTGAAACTCAATGAGTCTTAACTTCTATGTTGTGAAACCACTTGAAACACATCTGCGACATAGTTTTTACAGAAATGAACTGTTTTGAACAGTTTCCTGGTGGAAAACAAGGCGTCACACATGTGTACACAAAGTGATTTTCAGGCCCTGAAAGCGTTATGGTGAAATAAGGTTACCTTCAACTCTAACGCTGTGTAAAGTCAAAATACTCTGGTAAAAGCAGTTCTAAATGATGAAATCCCCAGTACCCTTATGGTTAAGAACTGTTTGGATGGTTTCCCAACTGTTTTTCAAAGTGCACTTCAACATCTCAAACTCACTTTTGAAATCCTATTAACTTGCATTGGGCAAAACTGAAGTTGAGTGAAACTCAATGAGTCTTAACTTCTATGTTGTGAAACCACTTGAAACACATCTGCGACATAGTTTTTACAGAAATGAACTGTTTTGAACAGTTTCCTGGTGGAAAACAAGGCGTCACACATGTGTACACAAAGTGATTTTCAGGCCCTGAAAGCGTTATGGTGAAATAAGGTTACCTTCAACTCTAACGCTGTGTAAAGTCAAAATACTCTGGTAAAAGCAGTTCTAAATGATGAAATCCCCAGTACCCTTATGGTTAAGAACTGTTTGGATGGTTTCCCAACTGTTTTCAAAGTGCACTTCAACATCTCAAACTCACTTTTGAAATCCTATTGAGTTGCATTGGGCAAAACTGAAGTTGAGTGAAACTCAATGAGTCTTAACTTCTATGTTGTGAAACCACTTGAAACACATCTGCGACATAGTTTTTACAGAAATGAACTGTTTTGAACAGTTTCCTGGTGGAAAACAAGGCGTCACACATGTGTACACAAAGTGATTTTCAGGCCCTGAAGCGTTATGGTGAAATAAGGTTACCTTCAACTCTAACGCTGTGTAAAGTCAAAATACTCTGGTAAAAGCAGTTCTAAATGATGAAATCCCCAGTACCCTTATGGTTAAGAACTGTTTGGATGGTTTCCCAACTGTTTTCAAAGTGCACTTCAACATCTCAAACTCACTTTTGAAATCCTATTGACTTGCATTGGGCAAAACTGAAGTTGAGTGAAACTCAATGAGTCTTAACTTCTATGTTGTGAAACCACTTGAAACACATCTGCGACATAGTTTTTACAGAAATGAACTGTTTTGAACAGTTTCCTGGTGGAAAACAAGGCGTCACACATGTGTACACAAAGTGATTTTCAGGCCCTGAAAGCGTTATGGTGAAATAAGGTTACCTTCAACTCTAACTCTGTGTAAAGTCAAAATACTCTGGTAAAAGCAGTTCTAAATGATGAAATCCCCAGTACCCTTATGGTTAAGAACTGTTTGGATGGTTTCCCAACTGTTTTCAAAGTGCACTTCAACATCTCAAACTCACTTTTGAAATCCTATTGACTTGCATTGGGCAAAACTGAAGTTGAGTGAAACTCAATGAGTCTTAACTTCTATGTTGTGAAACCACTTGAAACACATCTGCGACATAGTTTTTACAGAAATGAACTGTTTTGAACAGTTTCCTGGTGGAAAACAAGGCGTCACACATGTGTACACAAAGTTATTTTCAGGCCCTGAAGCGCGTTATGGTGAAATAAGGTTACCTTCAACTCTAACGCTGTGTAAAGTCAAAATACTCTGGTAAAAGCAGTTCTAAATGATGAAATCCCCAGTACCCTTATGGTTAAGAACTGTTTGGATGGTTTCCCAACTGTTTTCAAAGTGCACTTCAACATCTCAAACTCACTTTTGAAATCCTATTGACTTGCATTGGGCAAAACTGAAGTTGAGTGAAACTCAATGAGTCTTAACTTCTATGTTGTGAAACCACTTGAAACACATCTGCGACATAGTTTTTACAGAAATGAACTGTTTTGAACAGTTTCCTGGTGGAAAACAAGGCGTCACACATGTGTACACAAAGTGATTTTCAGGCCCTGAAGCGTTATGGTGAAATAAGGTTACCTTCAACTCTAACGCTGTGTAAAGTCAAAATACTCTGGTAAAAGCAGTTCTAAATGATGAAATCCCCAGTACCCTTATGGTTAAGAACTGTTTGGATGGTTTCCCAACTGTTTTCAAAGTGCACTTCAACATCTCAAACTCACTTTTGAAATCCTATTGACTTGCATTGGGCAAAACTGAAGTTGAGTGAAACTCAATGAGTCTTAACTTCTATGTTGTGAAACCACTTGAAACACATCTGCGACATAGTTTTTACAGAAATGAACTGTTTTGAACAGTTTCCTGGTGGAAAACAAGGCGTCACACATGTGTACACAAAGTGATTTTCAGGCCCTGAAAGCGTTATGGTGAAATAAGGTTACCTTCAACTCTAACGCTGTGTAAAGTCAAAATACTCTGGTAAAAGCAGTTCTAAATGATGAAATCCCCAGTACCCTTATGGTTAAGAACTGTTTGGATGGTTTCCCAACTGTTTTCAAAGTGCACTTCAACATCTCAAACTCACTTTTGAAATCCTATTGACTTGCATTGGGCAAAACTGAAGTTGAGTGAAACTCAATGAGTCTTAACTTCTATGTTGTGAAACCACTTGAAACACATCTGCGACATAGTTTTTACAGAAATGAACTGTTTTGAACAGTTTCCTGGTGGAAAACAAGGCGTCACACATGTGTACACAAAGTGATTTTCAGGCCCTGAAGCGTTATGGTGAAATAAGGTTACCTTCAACTCTAACGCTGTGTAAAGTCAAAATACTCTGGTAAAAGCAGTTCTAAATGATGAAATCCCCAGTACCCTTATGGTTAAGAACTGTTTGGATGGTTTCCCAACTGTTTTCAAAGTGCACTTCAACATCTCAAACTCACTTTTGAAATCCCATTGACTTGCATTGGGCAAAACTGAAGTTGAGTGAAACTCAATGAGTCTTAACTTCTATGTTGTGAAACCACTTGAAACACATCTGCGACATAGTTTTTACAGAAATGAACTGTTTTGAACAGTTTCCTGGTGGAAAACAAGGCGTCACACATGTGTACACAAAGTGATTTTCAGGCCCTGAAAGCGTTATGGTGAAATAAGGTTACCTTCAACTCTAACTCTGTGTAAAGTCAAAATACTCTGGTAAAAGCAGTTCTAAATGATGAAATCCCCAGTACCCTTATGGTTAAGAACTGTTTGGATGGTTTCCCAACTGTTTTTCAAAGTGCACTTCAACATCTCAAACTCACTTTTGAAATCCTATTGACTTGCATTGGGCAAAACTGAAGTTGAGTGAAACTCAATGAGTCTTAACTTCTATGTTGTGAAACCACTTGAAACACTCTGCGACATAGTTTTTACAGAAATGAACTGTTTTGAACAGTTTCCTGGTGGAAAACAAGGCGTCACACATGTGTACACAAAGTGATTTTCAGGCCCTGAAGCGTTATGGTGAAATAAGGTTACCTTCAACTCTAACGCTGTGTAAAGTCAAAATACTCTGGTAAAAGCAGTTCTAAATGATGAAATCCCCAGTACCCTTATGGTTAAGAACTGTTTGGATGGTTTCCCAACTGTTTTTCAAAGTGCACTTCAACATCTCAAACTCACTTTTGAAATCCTATTGACTTGCATTGGGCAAAACTGAAGTTGAGTGAAACTCAATGAGTCTTAACTTCTATGTTGTGAAACCACTTGAAACACATCTGCGACATAGTTTTTACAGAAATGAACTGTTTTGAACAGTTTCCTGGTGGAAAACAAGGCGTCACACATGTGTACACAAAGTGATTTTCAGGCCCTGAAGCGCGTTATGGTGAAATAAGGTTACCTTCAACTCTAACGCTGTGTAAAGTCAAAATACTCTGGTAAAAGCAGTTCTAAATGATGAAATCCCCAGTACCCTTATGGTTAAGAACTGTTTGGATGGTTTCCCAACTGTTTTCAAAGTGCACTTCAACATCTCAAACTCACTTTTGAAATCCTATTGAGTTGCATTGGGCAAAACTGAAGTTGAGTGAAACTCAATGAGTCTTAACTTCTATGTTGTGAAACCACTTGAAACACATCTGCGACATAGTTTTTACAGAAATGAACTGTTTTGAACAGTTTCCTGGTGGAAAACAAGGCGTCACACATGTGTACACAAAGTGATTTTCAGGCCCTGAAGCGTTATGGTGAAATAAGGTTACCTTCAACTCTAACGCTGTGTAAAGTCAAAATACTCTGGTAAAAGCAGTTCTAAATGATGAAATCCCCAGTACCCTTATGGTTAAGAACTGTTTGGATGGTTTCCCAACTGTTTTCAAAGTGCACTTCAACATCTCAAACTCACTTTTGAAATCCCATTGACTTGCATTGGGCAAAACTGAAGTTGAGTGAAACTCAATGAGTCTTAACTTCTATGTTGTGAAACCACTTGAAACACATCTGCGACATAGTTTTTACAGAAATGAACTGTTTTGAACAGTTTCCTGGTGGAAAACAAGGCGTCACACATGTGTACACAAAGTGATTTTCAGGCCCTGAAAGCGTTATGGTGAAATAAGGTTACCTTCAACTCTAACGCTGTGTAAAGTCAAAATACTCTGGTAAAAGCAGTTCTAAATGATGAAATCCCCAGTACCCTTATGGTTAAGAACTGTTTGGATGGTTTCCCAACTGTTTTTCAAAGTCCACTTCAACATCTCAAACTCATTCTTTTGAAATCCCATTGACTTGCATTGGGCAAAACTGAAGTTGAGTGAAACTCAATGAGTCTTAACTTCTATGTTGTGAAACCACTTGAAACACATCTGCGACATAGTTTTTACAGAAATGAACTGTTTTGAACAGTTTCCTGGTGGAAAACAAGGCGTCACACATGTGTACACAAAGTGATTTTCAGGCCCTGAAGCGTTATGGTGAAATAAGGTTACCTTCAACTCTAACTCTGTGTAAAGTCAAAATACTCTGGTAAAAGCAGTTCTAAATGATGAAATCCCCAGTACCCTTATGGTTAAGAACTGTTTGGATGGTTTCCCAACTGTTTTCAAAGTGCACTTCAACATCTCAAACTCACTTTTGAAATCCTATTGACTTGCATTGGGCAAAACTGAAGTTGAGTGAAACTCAATGAGTCTTAACTTCTATGTTGTGAAACCACTTGAAACACATCTGCGACATAGTTTTTACAGAAATGAACTGTTTTGAACAGTTTCCTGGTGGAAAACAAGGCGTCACACATGTGTACACAAAGTGATTTTCAGGCCCTGAAGCGTTATGGTGAAATAAGGTTACCTTCAACTCTAACGCTGTGTAAAGTCAAAATACTCTGGTAAAAGCAGTTCTAAATGATGAAATCCCCAGTACCCTTATGGTTAAGAACTGTTTGGATGGTTTCCCAACTGTTTTCAAAGTGCACTTCAACATCTCAAACTCACTTTTGAAATCCTATTGACTTGCATTGGGCAAAACTGAAGTTGAGTGAAACTCAATGAGTCTTAACTTCTATGTTGTGAAACCACTTGAAACACATCTGCGACATAGTTTTTACAGAAATGAACTGTTTTGAACAGTTTCCTGGTGGAAAACAAGGCGTCACACATGTGTACACAAAGTGATTTTCAGGCCCTGAAGCGTTATGGTGAAATAAGGTTACCTTCAACTCTAACGCTGTGTAAAGTCAAAATACTCTGGTAAAAGCAGTTCTAAATGATGAAATCCCCAGTACCCTTATGGTTAAGAACTGTTTGGATGGTTTCCCAACTGTTTTTCAAAGTGCACTTCAACATCTCAAACTCACTTTTGAAATCCCATTGACTTGCATTGGGCAAAACTGAAGTTGAGTGAAACTCAATGAGTCTTAACTTCTATGTTGTGAAACCACTTGAAACACATCTGCGACATAGTTTTTACAGAAATGAACTGTTTTGAACAGTTTCCTGGTGGAAAACAAGGCGTCACACATGTGTACACAAAGTGATTTTCAGGCCCTGAAGCGCGTTATGGTGAAATAAGGTTACCTTCAACTCTAACGCTGTGTAAAGTCAAAATACTCTGGTAAAAGCAGTTCTAAATGATGAAATCCCCAGTACCCTTATGGTTAAGAACTGTTTGGATGGTTTCCCAACTGTTTTTCAAAGTGCACTTCAACATCTCAAACTCACTTTTGAAATCCTATTGACTTGCATTGGGCAAAACTGAAGTTGAGTGAAACTCAATGAGTCTTAACTTCTATGTTGTGAAACCACTTGAAACACATCTGCGACATAGTTTTTACAGAAATGAACTGTTTTGAACAGTTTCCTGGTGGAAAACAAGGCGTCACACATGTGTACACAAAGTGATTTTCAGGCCCTGAAGCGTTATGGTGAAATAAGGTTACCTTCAACTCTAACTCTGTGTAAAGTCAAAATACTCTGGTAAAAGCAGTTCTAAATGATGAAATCCCCAGTACCCTTATGGTTAAGAACTGTTTGGATGGTTTCCCAACTGTTTTCAAAGTGCACTTCAACATCTCAAACTCACTTTTGAAATCCCATTAACTTGCATTGGGCAAAACTGAAGTTGAGTGAAACTCAATGAGTCTTAACTTCTATGTTGTGAAACCACTTGAAACACATCTGCGACATAGTTTTTACAGAAATGAACTGTTTTGAACAGTTTCCTGGTGGAAAACAAGGCGTCACACATGTGTACACAAAGTTATTTTCAGGCCCTGAAGCGTTATGGTGAAATAAGGTTACCTTCAACTCTAACTCTGTGTAAAGTCAAAATACTCTGGTAAAAGCAGTTCTAAATGATGAAATCCCCAGTACCCTTATGGTTAAGAACTGTTTGGATGGTTTCCCAACTGTTTTCAAAGTGCACTTCAACATCTCAAACTCACTTTTGAAATCCCATTAACTTGCATTGGGCAAAACTGAAGTTGAGTGAAACTCAATGAGTCTTAACTTCTATGTTGTGAAACCACTTGAAACACATCTGCGACATAGTTTTTACAGAAATGAACTGTTTTGAACAGTTTCCTGGTGGAAAACAAGGCGTCACACATGTGTACACAAAGTGATTTTCAGGCCCTGAAGCGTTATGGTGAAATAAGGTTACCTTCAACTCTAACGCTGTGTAAAGTCAAAATACTCTGGTAAAGCAGTTCTAAATGATGAAATCCCCAGTACCCTTATGATTAAGAACTGTTTGGATGGTTTCCCAACTGTTTTTCAAAGTGCACTTCAACATCTCAAACTCACTTTTGAAATCCTATTGACTTGCATTGGGCAAAACTGAAGTTGAGTGAAACTCAATGAGTCTTAACTTCTATGTTGTGAAACCACTTGAAACACATCTGCGACATAGTTTTTACAGAAATGAACTGTTTTGAACAGTTTCCTGGTGGAAAACAAGGCGTCACACATGTGTACACAAAGTGATTTTCAGGCCCTGAAAGCGTTATGGTGAAATAAGGTTACCTTCAACTCTAACGCTGTGTAAAGTCAAAATACTCTGGTAAAAGCAGTTCTAAATGATGAAATCCCCAGTACCCTTATGGTTAAGAACTGTTTGGATGGTTTCCCAACTGTTTTCAAAGTGCACTTCAACATCTCAAACTCACTTTTGAAATCCCATTGACTTGCATTGGGCAAAACTGAAGTTGAGTGAAACTCAATGAGTCTTAACTTCTATGTTGTGAAACCACTTGAAACACATCTGCGACATAGTTTTTACAGAAATGAACTGTTTTGAACAGTTTCCTGGTGGAAAACAAGGCGTCACACATGTGTACACAAAGTTATTTTCAGGCCCTGAAGCGTTATGGTGAAATAAGGTTACCTTCAACTCTAACGCTGTGTAAAGTCAAAATACTCTGGTAAAAGCAGTTCTAAATGATGAAATCCCCAGTACCCTTATGGTTAAGAACTGTTTGGATGGTTTCCCAACTGTTTTTCAAAGTGCACTTCAACATCTCAAACTCACTTTTGAAATCCCATTGACTTGCATTGGGCAAAACTGAAGTTGAGTGAAACTCAATGAGTCTTAACTTCTATGTTGTGAAACCACTTGAAACACATCTGCGACATAGTTTTTACAGAAATGAACTGTTTTGAACAGTTTCCTGGTGGAAAACAAGGCGTCACACATGTGTACACAAAGTGATTTTCAGGCCCTGAAAGCGTTATGGTGAAATAAGGTTACCTTCAACTCTAACGCTGTGTAAAGTCAAAATACTCTGGTAAAAGCAGTTCTAAATGATGAAATCCCCAGTACCCTTATGGTTAAGAACTGTTTGGATGGTTTCCCAACTGTTTTTCAAAGTGCACTTCAACATCTCAAACTCACTTTTGAAATCCTATTGACTTGCATTGGGCAAAACTGAAGTTGAGTGAAACTCAATGAGTCTTAACTTCTATGTTGTGAAACCACTTGAAACACATCTGCGACATAGTTTTTACAGAAATGAACTGTTTTGAACAGTTTCCTGGTGGAAAACAAGGCGTCACACATGTGTACACAAAGTGATTTTCAGGCCCTGAAGCGCGTTATGGTGAAATAAGGTTACCTTCAACTCTAACGCTGTGTAAAGTCAAAATACTCTGGTAAAAGCAGTTCTAAATGATGAAATCCCCAGTACCCTTATGGTTAAGAACTGTTTGGATGGTTTCCCAACTGTTTTTCAAAGTGCACTTCAACATCTCAAACTCACTTTTGAAATCCTATTGAGTTGCATTGGGCAAAACTGAAGTTGAGTGAAACTCAATGAGTCTTAACTTCTATGTTGTGAAACCACTTGAAACACATCTGCGACATAGTTTTTACAGAAATGAACTGTTTTGAACAGTTTCCTGGTGGAAAACAAGGCGTCACACATGTGTACACAAAGTGATTTTCAGGCCCTGAAAGCGTTATGGTGAAATAAGGTTACCTTCAACTCTAACGCTGTGTAAAGTCAAAATACTCTGGTAAAAGCAGTTCTAAATGATGAAATCCCCAGTACCCTTATGGTTAAGAACTGTTTGGATGGTTTCCCAACTGTTTTTCAAAGTGCACTTCAACATCTCAAACTCACTTTTGAAATCCCATTAACTTGCATTGGGCAAAACTGAAGTTGAGTGAAACTCAATGAGTCTTAACTTCTATGTTGTGAAACCACTTGAAACACATCTGCGACATAGTTTTTACAGAAATGAACTGTTTTGAACAGTTTCCTGGTGGAAAACAAGGCGTCACACATGTGTACACAAAGTTATTTTCAGGCCCTGAAGCGTTATGGTGAAATAAGGTTACCTTCAACTCTAACTCTGTGTAAAGTCAAAATACTCTGGTAAAAGCAGTTCTAAATGATGAAATCCCCAGTACCCTTATGGTTAAGAACTGTTTGGATGGTTTCCCAACTGTTTTCAAAGTGCACTTCAACATCTCAAACTCACTTTTGAAATCCTATTGACTTGCATTGGGCAAAAACTGAAGTTGAGTGAAACTCAATGAGTCTTAACTTCTATGTTGTGAAACCACTTGAAACACATCTGCGACATAGTTTTTACAGAAATGAACTGTTTTGAACAGTTTCCTGGTGGAAAACAAGGCGTCACACATGTGTACACAAAGTGATTTTCAGGCCCTGAAGCGCGTTATGGTGAAATAAGGTTACCTTCAACTCTAACTCTGTGTAAAGTCAAAATACTCTGGTAAAAGCAGTTCTAAATGATGAAATCCCCAGTACCCTTATGGTTAAGAACTGTTTGGATGGTTTCCCAACTGTTTTTCAAAGTGCACTTCAACATCTCAAACTCACTTTTGAAATCCTATTGACTTGCATTGGGCAAAACTGAAGTTGAGTGAAACTCAATGAGTCTTAACTTCTATGTTGTGAAACCACTTGAAACACATCTGCGACATAGTTTTTACAGAAATGAACTGTTTTGAACAGTTTCCTGGTGGAAAACAAGGCGTCACACATGTGTACACAAAGTGATTTTCAGGCCCTGAAAGCGTTATGGTGAAATAAGGTTACCTTCAACTCTAACGCTGTGTAAAGTCAAAATACTCTGGTAAAAGCAGTTCTAAATGATGAAATCCCCAGTACCCTTATGGTTAAGAACTGTTTGGATGGTTTCCCAACTGTTTTCAAAGTGCACTTCAACATCTCAAACTCACTTTTGAAATCCTATTGACTTGCATTGGGCAAAACTGAAGTTGAGTGAAACTCAATGAGTCTTAACTTCTATGTTGTGAAACCACTTGAAACACATCTGCGACATAGTTTTTACAGAAATGAACTGTTTTGAACAGTTTCCTGGTGGAAAACAAGGCGTCACACATGTGTACACAAAGTTATTTTCAGGCCCTGAAGCGCGTTATGGTGAAATAAGGTTACCTTCAACTCTAACGCTGTGTAAAGTCAAAATACTCTGGTAAAAGCAGTTCTAAATGATGAAATCCCCAGTACCCTTATGGTTAAGAACTGTTTGGATGGTTTCCCAACTGTTTTCAAAGTGCACTTCAACATCTCAAACTCACTTTTGAAATCCTATTGACTTGCATTGGGCAAAACTGAAGTTGAGTGAAACTCAATGAGTCTTAACTTCTATGTTGTGAAACCACTTGAAACACATCTGCGACATAGTTTTTACAGAAATGAACTGTTTTGAACAGTTTCCTGGTGGAAAACAAGGCGTCACACATGTGTACACAAAGTGATTTTCAGGCCCTGAAAGCGTTATGGTGAAATAAGGTTACCTTCAACTCTAACTGTGTAAAGTCAAAATACTCTGGTAAAAGCAGTTCTAAATGATGAAATCCCCAGTACCCTTATGGTTAAGAACTGTTTGGATGGTTTCAACTGTTTTCAAAGTGCACTTCAACATCTCAAACTCACTTTTGAAATCCTATTAACTTGCATTGGGCAAAACTGAAGTTGAGTGAAACTCAATGAGTCTTAACTTCTATGTTGTGAAACCACTTGAAACACATCTGCGACATAGTTTTTACAGAAATGAACTGTTTTGAACAGTTTCCTGGTGGAAAACAAGGCGTCACACATGTGTACACAAAGTGATTTTCAGGCCCTGAAGCGTTATGGTGAAATAAGGTTACCTTCAACTCTAACTCTGTGTAAAGTCAAAATACTCTGGTAAAAGCAGTTCTAAATGATGAAATCCCCAGTACCCTTATGGTTAAGAACTGTTTGGATGGTTTCCCAACTGTTTTCAAAGTGCACTTCAACATCTCAAACTCACTTTTGAAATCCTATTGAGTTGCATTGGGCAAAACTGAAGTTGAGTGAAACTCAATGAGTCTTAACTTCTATGTTGTGAAACCACTTGAAACACATCTGCGACATAGTTTTTACAGAAATGAACTGTTTTGAACAGTTTCCTGGTGGAAAACAAGGCGTCACACATGTGTACACAAAGTGATTTTCAGGCCCTGAAGCGTTATGGTGAAATAAGGTTACCTTCAACTCTAACGCTGTGTAAAGTCAAAATACTCTGGTAAAACAGTTCTAAATGATGAAATCCCCAGTACCCTTATGGTTAAGAACTGTTTGGATGGTTTCCCAACTGTTTTCAAAGTGCACTTCAACATCTCAAACTCACTTTTGAAATCCCCATTAACTTGCATTGGGCAAAACTGAAGTTGAGTGAAACTCAATGAGTCTTAACTTCTATGTTGTGAAACCACTTGAAACACATCTGCGACATAGTTTTTACAGAAATGAACTGTTTTGAACAGTTTCCTGGTGGAAAACAAGGCGTCACACATGTGTACACAAAGTGATTTTCAGGCCCTGAAGCGTTATGGTGAAATAAGGTTACCTTCAACTCTAACTCTGTGTAAAGTCAAAATACTCTGGTAAAAGCAGTTCTAAATGATGAAATCCCCAGTACCCTTATGGTTAAGAACTGTTTGGATGGTTTCCCAACTGTTTTTCAAAGTGCACTTCAACATCTCAAACTCACTTTTGAAATCCTATTGAGTTGCATTGGGCAAAACTGAAGTTGAGTGAAACTCAATGAGTCTTAACTTCTATGTTGTGAAACCACTTGAAACACATCTGCGACATAGTTTTTACAGAAATGAACTGTTTTGAACAGTTTCCTGGTGGAAAACAAGGCGTCACACATGTGTACACAAAGTGATTTTCAGGCCCTGAAAGCGTTATGGTGAAATAAGGTTACCTTCAACTCTAACTCTGTGTAAAGTCAAAATACTCTGGTAAAAGCAGTTCTAAATGATGAAATCCCCAGTACCCTTATGGTTAAGAACTGTTTGGATGGTTTCCCAACTGTTTTCAAAGTGCACTTCAACATCTCAAACTCACTTTTGAAATCCTATTGACTTGCATTGGGCAAAACTGAAGTTGAGTGAAACTCAATGAGTCTTAACTTCTATGTTGTGAAACCACTTGAAACACATCTGCGACATAGTTTTTACAGAAATGAACTGTTTTGAACAGTTTCCTGGTGGAAAACAAGGCGTCACACATGTGTACACAAAGTGATTTTCAGGCCCTGAAAGCGTTATGGTGAAATAAGGTTACCTTCAACTCTAACGCTGTGTAAAGTCAAAATACTCTGGTAAAAGCAGTTCTAAATGATGAAATCCCCAGTACCCTTATGGTTAAGAACTGTTTGGATGGTTTCCCAACTGTTTTCAAAGTGCACTTCAACATCTCAAACTCACTTTTGAAATCCTATTGAGTTGCATTGGGCAAAACTGAAGTTGAGTGAAACTCAATGAGTCTTAACTTCTATGTTGTGAAACCACTTGAAACACATCTGCGACATAGTTTTTACAGAAATGAACTGTTTTGAACAGTTTCCTGGTGGAAAACAAGGCGTCACACATGTGTACACAAAGTGATTTCAGGCCCTGAAGCGCGTTATGGTGAAATAAGGTTACCTTCAACTCTAACGCTGTGTAAAGTCAAAATACTCTGGTAAAAGCAGTTCTAAATGATGAAATCCCCAGTACCCTTATGGTTAAGAACTGTTTGGATGGTTTCCCAACTGTTTTCAAAGTGCACTTCAACATCTCAAACTCACTTTTGAAATCCTATTAACTTGCATTGGGCAAAACTGAAGTTGAGTGAAACTCAATGAGTCTTAACTTCTATGTTGTGAAACCACTTGAAACACATCTGCGACATAGTTTTTACAGAAATGAACTGTTTTGAACAGTTTCCTGGTGGAAAACAAGGCGTCACACATGTGTACACAAAGTGATTTTCAGGCCCTGAAGCGTTATGGTGAAATAAGGTTACCTTCAACTCTAACGCTGTGTAAAGTCAAAATACTCTGGTAAAAGCAGTTCTAAATGATGAAATCCCCAGTACCCTTATGGTTAAGAACTGTTTGGATGGTTTCCCAACTGTTTTCAAAGTGCACTTCAACATCTCAAACTCACTTTTGAAATCCTATTAACTTGCATTGGGCAAAAACTGAAGTTGAGTGAAACTCAATGAGTCTTAACTTCTATGTTGTGAAACCACTTGAAACACATCTGCGACATAGTTTTTACAGAAATGAACTGTTTTGAACAGTTTCCTGGTGGAAAACAAGGCGTCACACATGTGTACACAAAGTGATTTTCAGGCCCTGAAGCGTTATGGTGAAATAAGGTTACCTTCAACTCTAACATTGGGCTGTGTAAAGTCAAAATACTCTGGTAAAACAGTTCTAAATGATGTACACAAAATCCCCAGTACCCTTATGGTTAAGAACTGTTTGGATGGTTTCCCAACTGTTTTTCAAAGTGCACTTCAACATCTCAAACTCACTTTTAAAATCCCATTAACTTGCATTGGGCAAAAACTGAAGTTGAGTGAAACTCAATGAGTCTTAACTTCTATGTTGTGAAACCACTTGAAACACATCTGCGACATAGTTTTTTACAGAAATGAACTGTTTTGAACAGTTTCCTGGTGGAAAACAAGGCGTCACACATGTGTACACAAAGTTATTTTCAGGCCCTGAAGCGCGTTATGGTGAAATAAGGTTACCTTCAACTCTAACTGTGTAAAGTCAAAATACTCTGGTAAAAGCAGTTCTAAATGATGAAATCCCCAGTACCCTTATGGTTAAGAACTGTTTGGATGGTTTCCCAACTGTTTTCAAAGTGCACTTCAACATCTCAAACTCACTTTTGAAATCCTATTGACTTGCATTGGGCAAAACTGAAGTTGAGTGAAACTCAATGAGTCTTAACTTCTATGTTGTGAAACCACTTGAAACACATCTGCGACATAGTTTTTACAGAAATGAACTGTTTTGAACAGTTTCCTGGTGGAAAACAAGGCGTCACACATGTGTACACAAAGTTTTTTCAGGCCCTGAAGCAGCGTTATGGTGAAATAAGGTTACCTTCAACTCTAACTGTGTAAAGTCAAAATACTCTGGTAAAAGCAGTTCTAAATGATGAAATCCCCAGTACCCTTATGGTTAAGAACTGTTTGGATGGTTTCCCAACTGTTTTCAAAGTGCACTTCAACATCTCAAACTCACTTTTGAAATCCCATTGAGTTGCATTGGGCAAAAACTGAAGTTGAGTGAAACTCAATGAGTCTTAACTTCTATGTTGTGAAACCACTTGAAACACATCTGCGACATAGTTTTTACAGAAATGAACTGTTTTGAACAGTTTCCTGGTGGAAAACAAGGCGTCACATGTACACACAAAGTGAATTTCAGGCCCTGAAGCGCGTTATGGTGAAATAAGGTTACCTTCAACTCTAACGCTGTGTAAAGTCAAAATACTCTGGTAAAAGCAGTTCTAAATGATGAAATCCCCAGTACCCTTATGGTTAAGAACTGTTTGGATGGTTTCCCAACTGTTTTCAAAGTGCACTTCAACATCTCAAACTCACTTTTGAAATCCCCATTAACTTGCATGGGCAAAACTGAAGTTGAGTGAAACTCAATGAGTCTTAACTTCTATGTTGTGAAACCACTTGAAAACATCTGCGACATAGTTTTTACAGAAATGAACTGTTTTGAACAGTTTCCTGGTGGAAAACAAGGCGTCACACATGTGTACACAAAGTTATTTTCAGGCCCTGAAAGCGTTATGGTGAAATAAGGTTACCTTCAACTCTAACGCTGTGTAAAGTCAAAATACTCTGGTAAAACAGTTCTAAATGATGAAATCCCCAGTACCCTTATGGTTAAGAACTGTTTGGATGGTTTCCCAACTGTTTTCAAAGTGCAATTCAACATCTCAAACTCACTTTTGAAATCCTAACTTGCATTGGGCAAAACTGAAGTTGAGTGAAACTCAATGAGTCTTAACTTCTATGTTGTGAAACCACTTGAAACACATCTGCGACATAGTTTTTACAGAAATGAACTGTTTTGAACAGTTTCCTGGTGGAAAACAAGGCGTCACACATGTGTACACAAAGTTATTTTCAGGCCCTGAAAGCGTTATGGTGAAATAAGGTTACCTTCAACTCTAACGCTGTGTAAAGTCAAAATACTCTGGTAAAAGCAGTTCTAAATGATGAAATCCCCAGTACCCTTATGGTTAAGAACTGTTTGGATGGTTTCCCAACTGTTTTCAAAGTGCACTTCAACATCTCAAACTCACTTTTGAAATCCCATTGAGTTGCATTGGGCAAAACTGAAGTTGAGTGTCAATGAGTCTTAACTTCTATGTTGTGAAACCACTTGAAACACATCTGCGACATAGTTTTTACAGAAATGAACTGTTTTGAACAGTTTCCTGGTGGAAAACAAGGCGTCACACATGTGTACACAAAGTGATTTTCAGGCCCTGAAAGCGTTATGGTGAAATAAGGTTACCTTCAACTCTAACTGTGTAAAGTCAAAATACTCTGGTAAAAGCAGTTCTAAATGATGAAATCCCCAGTACCCTTATGGTTAAGAACTGTTTGGATGGTTTCCCAACTGTTTTCAAAGTGCACTTCAACATCTCAAACTCACTTTTGAAATCCTATTGAGTTGCATTGGGCAAAAACTGAAGTTGAGTTAAACTCAATGAGTCTTAACTTCTATGTTGTGAAACCACTTGAAACACATCTGCGACATAGTTTTTACAGAAATGAACTGTTTTGAACAGTTTCCTGGTGGAAAACAAGGCGTCACACATGTGTACACAAAGTGATTTTCAGGCCCTGAAGCGTTATGGTGAAATAAGGTTACCTTCAACTCTAAGCTGTGTAAAGTCAAAATACTCTGGTAAAACAGTTCTAAATGATGAAATCCCCAGTACCCTTATGGTTAAGAACTGTTTGGATGGTTTCCCAACTGTTTTTCAAAGTGCACTTCAACATCTCAAACTCACTTTTGAAATCCTATTGAGTTGCATTGGGCAAAAACTGAAGTTGAGTTAAATTTAATGAGTCTTAACTTCTATGTTGTGAAACCACTTGAAACACATCTGCGACATAGTTTTTACAGAAATGAACTGTTTTGAACAGTTTCCTGGTGGAAAACAAGGCGTCACACATGTGTACACAAAGTTATTTTCAGGCCCTGAAAGCGTTATGGTGAAATAAGGTTACCTTCAACTCTAACTGTGTAAAGTCAAAATACTCTGGTAAAAGCAGTTCTAAATGATGAAATCCCCAGTACCCTTATGGTTAAGAACTGTTTGGATGGTTTCCCACTGTTTTTCAAAGTGCAATTCAACATCTCAAACTCACTTTTGAAATCCTATTAACTTGCATTGGGCAAAACTGAAGTTGAGTGAAACTCAATGAGTCTTAACTTCTATGTTGTGAAACCACTTGAAACACATCTGCGACATAGTTTTTACAGAAATGAACTGTTTTGAACAGTTCCTGGTGGAAAACAAGGCGTCACACATGTGTACACAAAGTTATTTTCAGGCCCTGAAACGCGTTATGGTGAAATAAGATTAACTTCAACTCTAACTCTGTAGTAAAGTCAAAATACTCTGGTAAAAGCAGTTCTAAATGATGAAATCCCCAGTACCCTTATGGTTAAGAACTGTTTGGATGGTTTCCCAACTGTTTTCAAAGTGCACTTCAACATCTCAAACTCACTTTTTGAAATCCTATGCAGTTGCATTGGGCAAAACTGAAGTTGAGTTAAATCAATGAGTCTTAACTTCTATGTTGTGAAACCACTTGAAACACATCTGCGACATAGTTTTTACAGAAATGAACTGTTTTGAACAGTTTCCTGGTGGAAAACAAGGCGTCACACATGTGTACACAAAGTGATTTCAGGCCCTGAAAGCGTTATGGTGAAATAAGGTTACCTTCAACTCTAACTCTGTGTGTAAAGTCAAAATACTCTGGTAAAACAGTTCTAAATGATGAAATCCCCAGTACCCTTATGGTTAAGAACTGTTTGGATGGTTTCCCAACTGTTTTTCAAAGTGCAATTCAACATCTCAAACTCACTTTTGAAATCCTATTGACTTGCATTGGGCAAAAACTGAAGTTGAGTGAAACTCAATGAGTCTTAACTTCTATGTTGTGAAACCACTTGAAACACATCTGCGACATAGTTTTTACAGAAATGAACTGTTTTGAACAGTTTCCTGGTGGAAAACAAGGCGTCACACATGTGTACACAAAGTGATTTTCAGGCCCTGAAGCGTTATGGTGAAATAAGGTTACCTTCAACTCTAACGCTGTGTAAAGTCAAAATACTCTGGTAAAAGCAGTTCTAAATGATGAAATCCCCAGTACCCTTATGGTTAAGAACTGTTTGGATGGTTTCCCAACTGTTTTTCAAAGTGCACTTCACATCTCAAACTCACTTTTGAAATCACCATTAACTTGCATTGGGCAAAAACTGAAGTTGAGTGAAACTCAATGAGTCTTAACTTCTATGTTGTGAAACCACTTGAAACACATCTGCGACATAGTTTTTACAGAAATGAACTGTTTTGAACAGTTTCCTGGTGGAAAACAAGGCGTCACACATGTGTACACACAGTGAATTTCAGGCCCTGAAGCAGCGTTATGGTGAAATAAGGTTACCTTCAACTCTAACTGTGTAAAGTCAAAATACTCTGGTAAAAGCAGTTCTAAATGATGAAATCCCCAGTACCCTTATGGTTAAGAACTGTTTGGATGGTTTCCCAACTGTTTATCAAAGTGCACTTCAATATCTCAAACTCACTTTTTGAAATCCAATTGTTGCATTGGGCAAAAACTGAAGTTGAGTGAAACTCAATGAGTCTTAACTTCTATGTTGTGAAACCACTTGAAACACATCTGCGACATAGTTTTTTACAGAAATGAACTGTTTTGAACAGTGTCCTGGTGGAAAACAAGGCGTCACACATGTGTACACAAAGTGATTTTCAGGCCCTGAAGCGTTATGGTGAAATAAGGTTACCTTCAACTCTAACTCTGTGTAAAGTCAAAATACTCTGGTAAAAGCAGTTCTAAATGATGAAATCCCCAGTACCCTTATGGTTAAGAACTGTTTGGATGGTTTCCCAACTGTTTTCAAAGTGCACTTCAACATCTCAAACTCACTTTTGAAATCCCCATTGACTTGCATTGGGCAAAAACTGAAGCTGAGTGAAACTCAATGAGTCTTAACTGCTATGTTGTGAAACCACTTGAAACACATCTGCGACATAGTTTTTACAGAAATGAACTGTTTTGAACAGTTTCCTGGTGGAAAACAAGGCGTCACACATGTGTACACAAAGTTATTTTCAGGCCCTGAAACGCGTTATGGTGAAATCAAGGTTACCTTCAACTCTAACGCTCTGTAAAGTCAAAATACTCTGGTAAAAGCAGTTCTAAATGATGAAATCCACAGTACCCTTATGGTTAAGAACTGTTTGGATGGTTTCCCAATGTTTTCAAAGTGCAATTCAACATCTCAAACTCACTTTTGAAATCCTATTGAGTTGCATTGGGCAAAAACTGTTGAGTGAAACTCAATGAGTCTTAACTTCTATGTTGTGAAACCACTTGAAAACATCTGCGACATAGTTTTTACAGAAATGAACTGTTTTGAACAGTTTCCTGGTGGAAAACAAGGCGTCACACATGTGTACACAAAGTGATTTTCAGGCCCTGAAGCGCGTTATGGTGAAATAAGGTTACCTTCAACTCTAACGCTGTGTAAAGTCAAAATACTCTGGTAAAAGCAGTTCTAAATGATGAAATCCCCAGTACCCTTATGGTTAAGAACTGTTTGGATGGTTTCCCAACTGTTTTTCAAAGTGCACTTCAACATCTCAAACTCACTTTTGAAATCCTATTGAGTTGCATTGGGCAAAAACTGAAGTTGAGTGAAACTCAATGAGTCTTAACTGCTATGTTGTGAAACCACTTGAAACACATCTGCGACATAGTTTTTACAGAAATGAACTGTTTTGAACAGTTTCCTGGTGGAAAACAAGGCGTCACACATGTGTACACAAAGTGATTTTCAGGCCCTGAAGCGCGTTATGGTGAAATAAGGTTACCTTCAACTCTAACGCTGTGTAAAGTCAAAATACTCTGGTAAAACAGTTCTAAATGATGAAATCCCCAGTACCCTTATGGTTAAGAACTGTTTGGATGGTTTCCCAACTGTTTTCAAAGTGCAATTCAACATCTCAAACTCACTTTTGAAATCCATTAACTTGCATTGGGCAAAACTGAAGTTGAGTTAAATTTAATGAGTCTTAACTTCTATGTTGTGAAACCACTTGAAACACATCTGCGACATAGTTTTTACAGAAATGAACTGTTTTGAACAGTTTCCTGGTGGAAAACAAGGCGTCACACATGTGTACACAAAGTGATTTTCAGGCCCTGAAAGCGCGTTATGGTAGAAATAGGTTACCTTCAACTCTAACTCTGTGTAAAGTCAAAATACTCTGGTAAAAGCAGTTCTAAATGATGAAATCCCCAGTACCCTTATGGTTAAGAACTGTTTGGATGGTTTCCCAACTGTTTTTCAAAGTGCACTTCAACATCTCAAACTCACTTTTGAAATCCCATTGAGTTGCATTGGGCATGGACAGAAGTTGAGTGAAACTCAATGAGTCTTAACTTCTATGTTGTGAAACCACTTGAAACACATCTCGACATAGTTTTTACAGAAATGAACTGTTTTGAACAGTTTCCTGGTGGAAAACAAGGCGTCACACATGTGTACACAAAGTGATTTTCAGGCCCTGAAGCGCGTTATGGTGAAATAAGGTTACCTTCAACTCTAACGCTGTGTAAAGTCAAAATACTCTGGTAAAAGCAGTTCTAAATGATGAAATCCCCAGTACCCTTATGGTTAAGAACTGTTTGGATGGTTTCCCCACTGTTTTTCAAAGTGCAATTCAACATCTCAAACTCAACTTTAGAAATCCCTATTAACTTGCATTGGGCAAAAACTGAAGTTGAGTGAAACTCAAGGAGTCTTAACTTCTATGTTGTGAAACCATGAAACACATCTGCGACATAGTTTTTTACAGAAATGAACTGTTTTGAACAGTTTCCTGGTAGAAAACAAGGCGTCACACATGTGTACACAAAGTGATTTTCAGGCCCTGAAAGCGTTATGGTGAAATAAGGTTACCTTCAACTCTAACTCTGTGTAAAGTCAAAATACTCTGGTAAAAGCAGTTCTAAATGATGAAATCCCCAGTACCCTTATGGTTAAGAACTGTTTGGATGGTTTCCCAACTGTTTTTTCAAAGTGCACTTCAACATCTCAAACTCACTTTTTAAATTCCATTGAGCATTGGGCAAAAACTGAAGTTGAGTGAAACTCAATGAGTCTTAACTTCTATGTTGTGAAACCACTTGAAACACATCTGCGACATAGTTTTTACAGAAATGAACTGTTTTGAACAGTTTCCTGGTGGAAAACAAGGCGTCACACATGTGTACACAAAGTGATTTTCAGGCCCTGAAAGCGTTATGGTGAAATAAGGTTACCTTCAACTCTAAGCTGTGTAAAGTCAAAATACTCTGGTAAAAGCAGTTCTAAATGATGAAATCCCCAGTACCCTTATGGTTAAGAACTGTTTGGATGGTTTCCCAACTGTTTTTCAAAGTGCACTTCAACATCTTAAACTCACTTTTGAAATCCTTAACTTGCATTGGGACAAAAACTGAAGTTGAGTGAAACTCAATGAGTCTTAACTTCTATGTTGTGAAACCACTTGAAACACATCTGCGACATAGTTTTTACAGAAATGAACTGTTTTGAACAGTTTCCTGGTGGAAAACAAGCGTCACACATGTGTACACAAAGTGATTTTCAGGCCCTGAAGCGCGTTATGGTGAAATAAGGTTACCTTCAACTCTAACCTGTGTAAAGTCAAAATACTCTGGTAAAAGCAGTTCTAAATGATGAAATCCCCAGTACCCTTATGGTTAAGAACTGTTTGGATGGTTTCCCAACTGTTTTCAAAGTGCACTTCAACATCTCAAACTCACTTTTGAAATCCCTATTGAGTTGCATTGGGCAAAACTGAAGTTGAGTGAAACTCAATGAGTCTTAACTTCTATGTTGTGAAACCACTTGAAACACATCTGCGACATAGTTTTTACAGAAATGAACTGTTTTGAACAGTTTCCTGGTGGAAAACAAGGCGTCACACATGTGTACACAAAGTGAATTTCAGGCCCTGAAAGCGTTATGGTGAAATAAGGTTACCTTCAACTCTAACGCTGTGTAAAGTCAAAATACTATGGTAAAAGCAGTTCTAAATGATGAAATCCCCAGTACCCTTATGGTTAAGAACTGTTTGGATGGTTTCCCAACTGTTTTTCAAAGTGCAACTTCAACATCTCAAACTCACTTTTTGAAATCCCCATTGAGTTGCAATGGGCACAAAACTGAAGTTGAGTGAAACTCAATGAGTCTTAACTTCTATGTTGTGAAACCACTTGAAACACATCTGCGACATAGTTTTTACAGAAATGAACTGTTTTGAACAGTTTCCTGGTGGAAAACAAGGCGTCACACATGTGTACACAAAGTGATTTTCAGGCCCTGAAAGCGTTATGGTGAAATAAGGTTACCTTCAACTCTAACGCTGTGTAAAGTCAAAATACTCTGGTAAAGCAGTTCTAAATGATGAAATCCCCAGTACCCTTATGGTTAAGAACTGTTTGGATGGTTTCCCAACTGTTTTCAAAGTGCAATTCAACATCTCAAACTCACTTTTGAAATCCTATTAACTTGCATTGGGCAAAAACTGAAGTTGAGTGAAACTCAATGAGTCTTAACTTCTATGTTGTGAAACCACTTGAAACAGTTCTGCGACATAGTTTTTTACAGAAATGAACTGTTTTGAACAGTTTCCTGGTGGAAAACAAGGCGTCACACATGTGTACACAAAGTTATTTTCAGGCCCTGAAGCAGCGTTATGGTGAAATAAGGTTACCTTCAACTCTAACGCTGTGTAAAGTCAAAATACTCTGGTAAAAGCAGTTCTAAATGATAAAATCCCCAGTACCCTTATGGTTAAGAACTGTTTGGATGGTTTCCCAACTGTTTTTCAAAGTGCACTTCAACATCTCAAACTCACTTTTGAAATCCTATTGAGTTGCATTGGGCAAAACTGAAGTTGAGTGAAACTCAATGAGTCTTAACTTCTATGTTGTGAAACCACTTGAAACACATCTGCGACATAGTTTTTACAGAAATGAACTGTTTTGAACAGTTTCCTGGTGGAAAACAAGGCGTCACACATGTGTACACAAAGTGAATTTCAGGCCCTGAAGCGCGTTATGGTGAAATAAGGTTACCTTCAACTCTAACGCTGTGTAAAGTCAAAATACTCTGGTAAAAGCAGTTCTAAATGATGAAATCCCCAGTACCCTTATGGTTAAGAACTGTTTGGATGGTTTCCCAACTGTTTTTCAAAGTGCACTTCACATCTCAAACTCACTTTTGAAATCCCATTGAGTTGCATTGGACAAAACTGAAGTTGAGTGAAACTCAATGAGTCTTAACTTCTATGTTGTGAAACCACTTGAAACACATCTGCGACATAGTTTTTACAGAAATGAACTGTTTTGAACAGTTTCCTGGTGGAAAACAAGGCGTCACACATGTGTACACAAAGTGATTTTCAGGCCCTGAAACGCGTTATGGTGAAATAAGGTTACCTTCAACTCTAACTCTGTGTAAAGTCAAAATACTCTGGTAAAAGCAGTTCTAAATGATGAAATCCCCAGTACCC
Organism: Polypterus senegalus; assembly: GCF_016835505.1. Lineage (NCBI taxonomy): Eukaryota > Metazoa > Chordata > Cladistia > Polypteriformes > Polypteridae > Polypterus > Polypterus senegalus. The sequence goes on from NW_024379771.1 coordinate 69,547, forward strand.
TTATGGTTAAGAACTGTTTGGATGGTTTCCCAACTGTTTTTCAAAGTGCACTTCAACATCTCAAACTCACTTTTGAAATCCTATTTACTTGCATTGGGCAAAAACTGAAGTTGAGTGAAACTCAAGGAGTCTTAACATCTATGTTGTGAAACCACTTAAAAAACATCTGCGACATAGTTTTTACAGAAATGAACTGTTTTGAACAGTTTCCTGGTGGAAAACAAGGCGTCACACATGTGTACACAAAGTGATTTTCAGGCCCTGAAACGCGTTATGGTGAAATAAGGTTACCTTCAACTCTAACGCTGTGTAAAGTCAAAATACTATGGTAAAAGCAGTTCTAAATGATGAATTCCCCAGTACCCTTATGATTAAGAACTGTTTGGATGGTTTCCCAACTGTTTTTCAAAGTGCACTTCAACATCTCAAACTCACTTTTGAAATCCTATTGACATTGGGCAAAAACTGAAGTTGAGTTAAACTCAATGAGTCTCTACTTCTATGTTGTGAAACCACTTGAAACACATCTGCGACATAGTTTTTGACAGAAATGAACTGTTTTGAACAGTTTCCTGGTGGAAAACAAGGCGTCACACATGTGTACACAAAGTGATTTTCAGGCCCTGAAGCAGCGTTATGGTGAAATAAGGTTACCTTCAACTCTAACTCTGTGTAAAGTCAAAATACTCTGGTAAAACAGTTCTAAATGATGAAATCCCCAGTACCCTTATGGTTAAGAACTGTTTGGATGGTTTCCCAACTGTTTTCAAAGTGCACTTCAACATCTCAAACTCACTTTTTGAAATCCCATTGACTTGCATTGGGCAAAAACTGAAGTTGAGTGAAACTCAATGAGTCTTAACTTCTATGTTGTGAAACCACTTGAAACACATCTGCGACATAGTTTTTACAGAAATGAACTGTTTTGAACAGTTTCCTGGTGGAAAACAAGGCGTCACACATGTGTACACAAAGTGATTTTCAGGCCCTGAAAGCGTTATGGTGAAATAAGGTTACCTTCAACTCTAACTCTGTGTAAAGTCAAAATACTCTGGTAAAAGCAGTTCTAAATGATGAAATCCCCAGTACCCTTATGGTTAAGAACTGTTTGGATGGTTTCCCACTGTTTTTCAAAGTGCAATTCAACATCTCAAACTCCCCTTTTGAAATTCCTATTGAGTTGCAATGGACAAAACTGAAGTTGAGTGAAACTCAATGAGTCTTAACTTCTATGTTGTGAAACCACTTGAAACACATCTGCGACATAGTTTTTTACAGAAATGAACTGTTTTGAACAGTTTCCTGGTGGAAAACAAGGCGTCACACATGTGTACACAAAGTGAATTTCAGGCCCTGAAACGCGTTATGGTGAAATAAGGTTACCTTCAACTCTAACGCTGTGTAAAGTCAAAATACTCTGGTAAAAGCAGTTCTAAATGATGAAATCCCCAGTACCCTTATGGTTAAGAACTGTTTGGATGGTTTCCCAACTGTTTTTCAAAGTGCACTTCAACATCTTCAAACTCACTTTTGAAATCCTATTAACTTGCAATGGACAAAACTGAAGTTGAGTGAAACTCAATGAGTCTTAACTTCTATGTTGTGAAACCACTTGAAACACATCTGCGACATAGTTTTTACAGAAATGAACTGTTTTGAACAGTTTCCTGGTGGAAAACAAGGCGTCACACATGTGTACACAAAGTGATTTTCAGGCCCTGAAGCGCGTTATGGTGAAATAAAATTACCTTCAACTCTAACTGTGTGTAAAGTCAAAATACTCTGGTAAAAGCAGTTCTAAATGATGAAAATCCCCAGTACCCTTATGGTTAAGAACTGTTTGGATGGTTTCCCACTGTTTTCAAAGTGCACTTCAACATCTCAAACTCAACTTTTGAAATTCCTATTGAGTTGCATTGGGCAAAAACTGAAGTTGAGTTAAATTTAATGAGTCTTAACTTCTATGTTGTGAAACCACTTAAAACACATCTGCGACATAGTTTTTTACAGAAATGAACTGTTTTGAACAGTTTCCTGGTGGAAAACAAAGGCGTCACGTATGTACACAAAGAGTGATTTTCAGGCCCTGAAGCTGGCGTTATGGTGAAATAAGGTTACCTTCAACTCTAACGCTGTGTAGCAAGATCAAAATATACTGGTAAAAGCAGTTCCTAAATGATGAAATCCCCAGTACCCTTATGGTTAAGAACTGTTTGGATGGTTTCCCACTGTTTTCTGAAAGTGCAATTCAACATCATCAAACTCACGCTGACATTCAATTGAGTTACGCATTGTGCAAAAAGTGGAAGTTAGAGTTAAATTTAATGAGTCTTAACTATGATGTGAAACCACTTAAAACACATCTACGACATAGTTTTTACAGAAATGAACTGTTTTGAACAGTTTCCTGGTGGAAAACAAGGTGTCACACATGTGTACACAAAGTGATTTTCAGCCCTTGAAACGCGTTATATTGAATTTAGGTTACCTTCAACTCTAACTCTGTGGAAAGTCAAAATACTCTGAAATAAAAACAGTTCTAAATGATGAAGCCCCCAATGCCCTTATGGACTAAGAACTGTTTGGATGTGGACTTTACAACTGTTTTTCAAGTGCACTTCAACATCTCAAACTCACTTTTTTAGAAATCCCCTTTGTTTGCATTGGGCCCGATCCACAAAGTTCGGCGTGAAACTCAATGGCGTCTTATACTTCTATGTTGTGAAACCACTTGAAAAGCTTATCAGCCTACATAGTTTTTACAGAAATGAACTATTTTGAACAGTTTCCTGGTGGAAAAACAAGGCGTCACACGGCATGTGTAAACAAGTTATTTTCAGGCCCTGAAACGCGTTATGAGTGAAATAAAATTTACCTTCAGCTCTAACGTAGCAAATCCATACTCTGGTAAAAGCAGTTCTAAACAGTGAAATCCATTTCCCCTTATCATTAGAACTGTTTGGATGGTTTTCTGACGCTGTTTTCAAGTGCTGCCAACATCTCAAACTCACTTTTTGAAATCCTTTGACTTGCATTGGTAAAATCTGAAGTTGGGTTAAACTCAATGAGTCTTAACTTCTGCTATGTTGTGGCTTATGAAGAAACTTACACTCTGCGACATAATTTTTACAGAAATGAACTGTTTTGAACAGTTTCCTGGTGGAAAAACAAGCCGTCACAGATGTGTGCCTAGAAGTTATTTCAAGGTCTTCAAGTGTTTATGATGAAGTCAGGAGTTACCTTCAACTCTAACTGTGGAAAGTCAAAATACTCTGGTAAGGCAGTTCTAAATGATGGAAACCCTGAGCCCTTGTGGTTAGAACTGTTTGGATGGACAACTGTTTTCAGGGCAGTTCAACATCTCAAACTCAGCTTTTGAAAATCCTATTGAGTTGCATTAGGCAAGAAGCAAGTTGAGTTAAATTTAATAGTGCTTCTATGTTGTGAAAGTTGAAACACTTGAAACACATCTGCGACATAGTTTTTACAGAAATGAACTGTTTGAACAGTTTCCTGGTGGAAAACAGGCGTCACACATGTGTACACAAAAGAGTGAATTTCAGGCCCTGAAGCGTTATGGTGAGAATTAGGTTATCTTCAACTCTAGCAGCTGTGTAAAGGTCAAAAATACTGGTAAAACAGTTTCTAAATGATAAAATCCCAGTACCCATATGGTTAAGAACTGTTTGGATGGTTTCCCAACTGTTTTCATAGTGCACTTCATCTTCGCTCCTTTTCAATCAACAACTTTGATGGACAAAACTAGGTTGAGTAGAAACTCCAATGAATACTTGCTTCTGCTGCGGCTTACTTGGAAACACTTCACGACATAGTTTTTTTTGAAATGAACTGTTTTGAACAGTTTCCCTGGTGGAGAAAACAAGGCGTCACCACGTATTACACAAAGAAGTTATTTTCAGGCCCCTGAAAGCCGCGTATGGTGAAATAGGTTCCACTTCAACTCTGCGCTGTATAAAGTCAAAATACTCTGGTAAAAGCAGTTCTAAATGATGAAATCCCCAAGTGCCCTTATAGTTAAGAACTGTTTGGATGGTTTCCCCGCTGTTTTCAAAGTGCACTTCAGCTAAACTCACTTTTAAATCCTCCTTCGGCTTGCATTGGGCCAAATCAAAGTTGGTGAAACTCAATGGTCTTAACTACTGTTGTGGAAGACCATGGCTTATCAACAACATAGTTTTTTACAGAAAATGAACTGTTTGAACAGTTTCCTGGTGGAAAACAAGGCGTCACACATGTATAAACAAAGTTAATTTTCAGGCCCTGAAGCAGCGTTACTTTCTGATGAAATAAAGGTTACCTTCAACTCCTACCACGCTGCAATAGCAAAGTCAAAATACTCTGTTAAAAACAGTTCTAAATGATTAAATCCCCAGTACCCTTATAGTTAAGAACTTTTTGGATCGTTTCCCACTGTTTTTCAAAGTGCAATTCAACATATCAAACTCACCTTTTTGAAATTCGATTGAGTTGCATTGGGCAAAAACTGAAGTTGAGTTAAATTTAATGAGTCTTAACTTCTATGTTGTGAAACCACTTGAAACACATCTGCTGACATAGTTTTTACAAAATGAACTGTTTTGAACAGTTTCCTGGTGGAAAACAAGGCGTCACACATGTGTACACAAAGTGAATTTCAGGCCCTGAAACGCGTTATGGTGAAATAAGGTTACCTTCAACTCTAACGCTGTGTAAAGTCAAAATACTATCGTAAAAACAGTTCTAAATGATGAAATCCCCAGTACCCTTAATGGTTAAGAACTGTTTGGATGTTTCCAACTGTTTTTCAAAGTGCACTTCACATCTTAAACTCACTTTTGAAATCCCATTAACTTGCAATGGACAAAAACTGAAGTTGAGTGAAACTCAATGAGTCTTAACTTCTATGTTGTGAAACCACTTGAAACACATCTGTGACATAGTTTTTACAGAAATGAACTGTTTTGACATTTTCCTGGTGGAAAACAAGCCGTCACAGATGTGTACACAAAGTTGTTTTCAGGTCTTTAAAAGTGTTATGATGAAGTCAGGTTACCTTCAACTCTAACTCTGTGGAAAGTCAAAAAATCTCTGGTAAAGGCAGTTCTAAATGATGAAACCCCAGTACCCTTATGGTTAAGAACTGTTTGGATGGTTTCCCACTGTTTTCAAAGTGCAATTCAACATATCAAACTCACCTTTTGAAATTCCGATTGAGTTGCATTGGGC
>NW_024379772.1:0-13227 GCF_016835505.1 Polypterus senegalus
AAAAATCAAAATTTTGGGGGTGGGGGGGCCCTAATTCTTGAGTTTATTGCTGGCTTTTTTTTTTGTGATTTTTTTTTTTTTCTGGTCTTCTTAATGGATTATGATTACAGTTTGCATAATTGGGTTTGTTTATTTGGATTGCCGTTGGAATTTCCTCTTGCTATTTTTCTCTTTCAGCACTTTCTTGTAATTTTCTATTTTTAATGAATAAATCCTAATTTTAAACGATTTCTTGTTTGCCATTCTGTGACAAGCGCTTGGTTAAATTCATCCCTATTCCTGTGGATCTTTTGCTACATTTTGGGAGTTTTTCTAGTTTTGTCAGCTGCCTTTTTGGGACCTCACAAACTGGGAACTTGTATCTAGTTGAGAGTCAAGTTGGATTTCAGGGCAGGCTGGTTAGATGTTGCCTGTCTTTATAGTCCTTATAAGAGACTTTACAACCATTTTGTTATGTTTTAGTCTAAACCTAATATGCCAAAGCCTAATTTGTAAAGCAGAAATCAAGGTTAGATAAAGAACTATAGAATCAGTAACCAGAAAGTTGGCTACATGGATTAAAAAAGGTCTCCTTGCACTGGATTTAAAATGTTGTTGAAGACTAAGGTGTGCGCCATGCTACGCAATTTCAAAGCAACTGGCAGCTATGGATGGTAACCAAAATAATAGCATGGCAGCACCGATTGTAAAACAAAATATTGTTGCAGTACCGGAATAATTAATCATTACATTCAGGAAAACATATAACTGTGAGTAAACCACAGAGAACAGTGTTAGAGAAAAGCAGCCAAAATACCCATGTAAAATATTGGTCTAAATAAAGTTTTGAGAGAGAGAGCGAATTAAAAAACATTTTCAAAGTACACAGTTCATAACTTGATGTAAAGTGCAGAAGACCCTTGTCCAGCTTGTGCTGTATTCAATAACACTGGATAATTTTTAAATTATCCAACCAATCGTCTGATATATTATGCTGTGTTAACTGAAATGCTTACAGAAACAACAAACTTTGTTTTTTTAGATTCAGTAATTTCCCAGGTGTTTTTCAGGTATTTTTTCTAATTAATTTACTCACTTTGCAGAGATCTGTTTTCACCTTGACATTAAAGAGATCAGTTTAAAAAAAAAAAAAAAAATTAAATCCACTGTGATTAAATGTTGTATAACAATAAAACGTGAAAACTTCCAAAGGAGTACAAAACTTTATAGGTGCTGAATCATCTTGAAGAACAAATTATTCACCTGAAACTGTCAGACACAAACTGCACTGAAAACTTTGCTGACTCTCAAAGTTATAGAGCACAAGATGAGGTCAGTGGAAGTGCAAGGTACAAGCATGAATGATTAAAAGTATCGGATAAATGGATTTGAATTAATTACTTTTGACAAGCCTTTAATAATTTGTTTATAGAGCACCTTTCCTCTGTTGAAAACTCTACAAATGTAGAGCTATGGTGTGATTTATTTATTATAGTTGACACGTAGGGAGAGTACACATCTTGCCTGAGATACAAGTCTAGCTGTGTTAATTGGACCACTGTACAGTCTACAGTTCAAAGTTCAGTCCGAAGTGATCAGTGGATGAAATCGAGCAGTATGTATTTCAGACAGAGCTTTAATTCCACCCTTCACTCACTCTGTGGTTTGAAAATCCTGGCTGGTAATCTATAATGATCCAATCACATTTTGCATTGTGCTATTCAAAAATATTGTCCTTAAAGTTGGCCATATTGTAGTCCAGAGTGGACTGGGTGGTCTCGTGGTCTGGAATCCCTGCAGATTTTATTTTTTTCTCCAGCCGTCTGGAGTTTTTTTTTTTTTCTGTCCTCCCTGGCCATCGGACCTTACTCTTATTCTATGTTAATTAATGTTGACTTATTTTATTTTCTTACTGTGTCTTTTATTTTTCTATTCTTTAATATGTAAAGCACTTTGAGCTACATTTTGTATGAAAATGTGCTATGTAAATACATGTTGTTGTTGTTGAAGCTGGAAATGTGCTGAACTCCTGCTGGCCTGCTTTCTACTGTGTGGCAGTAGTGGAAACAAAGCAGGGGTCAGTGAAGTGCGATGAGGCTCTAACTTCAGGGTCTTGAAAAGCAGCACTGAGAAATAACAGACAGTCCACTTTTCTGTAGTTGGGATTATGGCTGCACTACTACGCTGTATGTATGCAGCTACAGGTATGTGAGGTGTGCTGTTTAATCTGTGGAGCTCTTTCAGTTTTTCACATTTACAGCATTTTGTAAATTGAATAATTCTTTTCTCTTGGTTATATATTGAATAAAGGCCCACTTGTTTTGTTATATATTTTGTGAAAGTGTTTATTTGATATGTGACTTCAGTCTATACACATTATACAATTCACGTCAACATTTTGTCAATTATTACTATAAAGTGAAAAATGTTTCTGTTTTAGTTGTGTTCAGCTTTTCTTGCCTCTCATTTCCTGTCATCCTACATTTACACAGATCATTGTAGACACAGAACACACATTTGTTAAACAAAGACGCTGATGAAAAGGTGCAAAAAATTTAACGTGGCCTGGCATTACAACTTTTTGTAGGGTACAGGGATTCTAGTGTTAAACATAAAAAGTCGAAACTGGGAAGTCAAAAATCACTTCCCAAACCAAAGCAGCAATCAAACTTGTCTTAGAGAGAGCAGCTACAACCTAATCTGCACAAGCATAGTTTTATTTCATCCATAAACACGGATACTGTGGAAACTGCAATGCCAGTATAGAGTATAGAAAACATTGTACTAATGACATCATGAATCAACTCCCTGAAGCCACAGTCCTAACAACTAGATATTATTTTATAACAACGAAACCACACAATTGCGGCACCTGCAATATAAACAAAGTAGTGTCACAGTAAAATGAAAATGTAAGAGAAATAATGTATACATAATTCATTAATTATATTCATGTAGCTGTTTCTAACCTACTCAAAGCCTTTTTCATAGACAGAGGGTAACCACTTTAACCACCACACAATTTGTAGCATCCACCTCGACGGTTAGATGCCAGCCATTTTTGCCATTACTCTCAATACACATTAGAAATTACATTGTGAAGGGGTGAGAAGTACAACTAGCCAATAGGATGGGGAATGATTAGGACATTCTTGCAATTTAGCGAGCCCATCGGAAACGCCTCACTTTTTTCAAAACATGTCCATGGACCTTTATGACCACAGAGTGACAGGATGTTGGTTTTACAACCTCATATGAAGGATGTCAATTTACAGCACAGTGTCCCCGTCACTGCACTGGGGCATTGGGATCACATCAGATCACATGGTATGCACCCTAATGACTCACCAACACTTTTTTTTTAAGTTGCACCCATGTTTTTCCTTGATGATCTCCTATCCAAGTAATGCGGGCCAAACATGCTTAGCTCAGTGAAAGGCCCTATTCTGTAGTGCAGGGTGGTATGCAAATTTGTATACAATATAATTCTACTAAGACAAAATGACAAAATATCCTCCATAATTGTATCCCATCAAATCAAGGGATGCAAAAATGTTAAAGCAGATTCTAGAAAAAAAGAGATCTACAGACAAATACATTTTAAACTGGGTTTATAGCATAACAGTTATTATATTATTGTTTGGAGATTTAAGGAAGAGAGAATTGTTTTTTTCTTATTTTAAGGACTGCACAGTTTTGGCTGTCTTCCTTTTTATAGATATTTATCCATCTAATTGGTGCTGACTACCCTGCTGGCCATTTAGTCAGTATCCACACTTGTTTTAATTGAATCCTGAAGACATCTCAACTTTTCTAAAAGGGCTTCTTGTTCTGGAGTTCCTTCAGGGTTGTAACTGTAGATGGCTTTGATTTTGTGGTTCAAAGTGTAAAAAGAGGGACTTTAAATGGTGTTTATTCAAAATTGAACCTAATTGTTCAAGTGTATTTGTTTGTTTGTCCTTTAATTTTAATTCATATTATGTGGGAGATTTTTTTTTTATTATTTGTGAGCTAATCCTACCAAAAATTCTGTAACAAGATTGTGGTTCATTTTTAATGTGTAAAGTTTTACACTTTTCCAGCTGCTGCAATAAAAGAATCCACAGTACTAGTCTGGATTTATTAAATTTGGGTTTCCTCCGGCCCTGTTTAAAGTCTTTAGAGGGTGGCATAGTCCCAGCACAAATGCATATAGGACTCGATACTAAAATATCAATTGGAAAGACTCTAAATTGTATAAAAAACAAATCATACACAGTTACCTCTGTACACTTACAGAAATAGTTGCAGAATCTCTTTTGAGTATAACGGTCTATCTATGCCTACATGTTTTATAATTTATATTGATGATGACACAGATATCTGATATATTTGTTAGATCCGTAAATCCACCAATGATGCTGTGATGTTGTGTTAGGGTCCTACAGTCACTGTATTTCCTTTTAGACTCTTTATTATGTAGACCTGAACAGAATGTCTCAAAATCCATCTGTGCTCTTGTATCTTTACTCTTACCAGCCTGGCCACTATTAGGGTTGACTTCATGCCATTGTAGTTAAATATTTCCTCCTCTCCTTTAAATCTATACAGGTTTCCACTGCTATCTGAAAGTACAGCATTCCTGTGAAACCATTTTGAGTCAAAATACAGTAGGGCTAAGAAGCAATGATTATTAATTTATATTAAAAACGTTTGACCCAAAATATACAGTGCCTACCAAATCATACCAAATGTACTATAAATAAAACACTAACGCTTGTGGCCAGTCCCTCAGAGCAATCTGATTGGACAGTTTGGCTTTGTGATGATCAGTTACATTGGCTTTGGTGACAATCGAAAAGGAAGTGGAGAGATGCACGAGGAGAAGTAAAAAGCTAATGAGCACACTGAGAGAGTTGCTTTCCAGTATAAAACCTGATAAATTGAGAAAGGTGCTTTGCAAATAATGGCGTAAGAGACGCTCACACACACCGCAAATACAGAGGAAAGGCCTGATGATATGTAAGACAAGAGATAGCAAATAGTTTTAATTATTCCATTATTGGTTTTTAACAGATACTGTGGCTAGTAACACATAAAACCTAAAATAATACTAACCATAGTAAAACCAGGAATGATATGGTAAATAAACAACCTGTATAATGTAGAAATAGATTATGTAAATTGTATTATCAATTACCTGAATTGGGAACACACTGGAAAGCACACTGGAAGGCTGGGAGGTGGTGGTGGTGATGATAATGGTGTGTCAGGCTGCGCCGCTGTAGTTTGGTAGAAAGTACAGGAAACTGGGGTATAGGAGAGAGAGAGAGATAACATATATAATAATATACAGGTATATATATATATATATATATCTCATCATCGCCTGAATCCATCAAGGCAGACATGTCACTAACTTCTGCACCTTCTTTACATCTGCTTGCCTTAATGTTGAAAGTGAGGTTTCATTGTTCTGTGGCTAAGATGGAAGGCTTGAAATACAACACTAGGCTTGACTGACTGCAAACCTACCTAACCTAGGTGCCCTTTCAAAATGAAGGTCAGATTTTTCTGCAGTCATTACAGCACTATCAGTCAAAGTGAAAATCTCAAGCAAGTGTTTCACGTTCAGTTCATGGAAAGCTTCACTATTGGGGAGCTTGCCATTGCGTTTTGTTTCGATTTGTATCCTTTTCTCTTGCAATTGCATCAACTCTTCCATCTGTTAGTTCTTGGTCATGGGATGCCAAAACCTTCAATATCATGTTAATCAACTTCCACTAAGTAAATCAAGATACTATAAAGCAGAGATGCTCACAAACAGGTCAACGTTATGGCGGACTGATGTGAGATACTGAATGTATTTCGGGAAGGAGCTCAGTTTAGGATTTTGTTTCTGTTTTATACTTTTTTTCCCTCTATGGATTTCTGATATCAAACACATGTTTTAAAGGCTCCTGTATATGAAATTGATCTTTATTTCTAGAAATTCAAATCGCTTGAGGATTTACCAATTTTTTGGAACGCTTTGTCTGCCATTTTGAATTTTTCATGATCGCTGCCATGTTTAGTTTGCATCATTAGGACCTCTTCATGTGTTGCTAGGGGTACATATTAACTTCTTAACTAAAACCACATTCTATCCCTACATAAACATTACCCACACTCCACTTTTTTCCATGCTGTTGAGATTGTAATTAATGTTTTTATTACCTCATGTCTGGATTACTGTAATTCATTATATATTGATCTTCCCATCAAACCTTTCCCCTTATCCAAAACTCAGAAGTCAGAATACTCTTCACGACAGTAAATCCACACATATCACTCCTGTTCTTTCCAGTTATACCTGGTTCCTACACTCATTTATGTTCAATTTAAATGTCTCACACTTACATTAAAAGCACTTAATGGCATTGCATCATTCTTTTCATGTTGTTCTTCTTCAACCTTATACACATTCACTTAGGTTCTTCTGACATCGGTCTTCTCTCTGTTACCCACAGAAAATGGTCTTCTATGGGAGCCCAGTCATTTAGTGTGGCTTCTCCCGAACCGTGAGAAACTCCTCCTTAAACTCTCCGTAACTGCACAAGGCTTTTCCTAATACAAATTCAATCCATATCTGTTCACTCGTTATTACCATTCCTTTATTAAGACATAACACCTGGTATTATATTTATGTCTGTACATTTTCTGATGTTATTTTAAAGTTATTTATGCTCTGTATTTGTATTGTGTCATTTAAAATATTTTGGATGTCTGCATACCTATTTGTTAATTCATTTTTGTACCGTGACCTTGGGTTTGAGATGATAATAAGTGTATTGATATAGAACCTTATTGTTATAAGACCTCTGTGCTGTTCCAAAAGATTCATAGAGTCAGGAGATAGTGCCTTGCTCCAATTGTATTTCGATTTTATGAAGTCAGAGTGAAACTGAACAGAAGCAAATTACAAATAATTACTGATTTAAATAAGCAATATACAAGGTGCGATCCAAAAGTTCCCAGAATGCATTTATTCTGCAGCCAGAAGGGTTTGGTTATATCAATCGCCGTAGGTAGCAGTTCAGTTGTCCTTGACAGCTGTTATCCGCGCGTTATAACGTCAGCGCAGTTGTTTTCAAATCACAGTTCTCGCTTTAAACTTGGTTTTTGTCTGTGAAGGGTTGATCGTGAAAATGAGTGATTTGAAAGACCCAAAAGCTTGACAAGTTCACAGCAACACCAAGTCGATGCTCATTTGCTCTTTGATATGAAGGGTGTCATCCACAAGGAATTTGCACAAGGACAGATGGTGAATGGAGCATTCTACAGGGATGTTCTAAGGCGTTTAAATCGAGCCGAACACGTCCTCAGATGTTGGCTGACAAGTCATTTCTTTTGCATCACAACAATGCACCAGCTCACACATCTCTGATTGTGTGCGAATTTTTGGCTTCTACAAAGTTTACTGCTATTCCCCACCTCCGTACTCCCTGATTCAGGCCGTCTGATTTTTTTTATTTCCTAAGATGAAGATGAGGCCCAAGGATGCAGATTTGAGGCAGTGGAGGAGATCCAAGTGGTAACAACCAACGTCTTGAACACACTGACAAAAACAACTCCAGAGGTGCAATCGAAAGGTTGAAATCTCGCTGGGATTGGTGTATCAACTCAGCGGTGACTATTTTGAAGGAACTGTTCACCATTAATTGTTATTTGGGTGTATGCTTTAAATAAATGCATTCCGGGAACTTTTGGATCGCACCTCGTAACTTTGCTCTATACTTATGCAATTAACTTAAAATAATACTTACAGGCTTTGCTTCGATGGGACTAACACTGAAATCTTGAAACATGCTGTCTAACTACTGATTTCCTGTAATTCTATTTCCGCTTCCTTACAACTATTTATATGAATATTCATAAGGTTATATTAATATTTCTTTGAACAACATACAGCTATTCTGTGTGGCAGAACAACCTCTTTAACAGTTTGTTATGCAAGATATTGGAATACTTGCAAGGCTTGTACCAGTTATGGGGTTTTGAAGCACAGTTAAAGCCTAAAAAAGGTGTTCCTTAATCAGTTGAATGTTTACTGGAGATTGCAAACAACAGGAGGAATTTACGCAGTGTACTGAAGTGTTGATTGAAATTCAGCATTGTTGTGTTTTGATAGTTCAAGACAATTGAACACCACCATATCTTGTTAAGGAGTTTGGGTATTTCATTGTTCTCTTCTGCTGTGCATCTGCCACACTTGTGCACATACTGAACCGGAAGTCTAAAAGGAAATGTCTGACTGAGAATTCTAACATCTAAATGGCTTTATAGCTGTCTTCCAGTTGTGGTGTTCACCCTTGAAAAAGTGCCCAATTTTTAAATCATTTGGGAAAGACAGGATTCTTAGAAGCAGAGTGAAGTATTTTTGCAGAGATCCTTTTCCTGTTCCAATATCAACAGTCAGTACATCTCCTGTGGCCATACAAACATATGTTTGTTTCTGATTAACGATGGGTACAACAGTGAAATGACAAAGGGCCTGGATGATCCAAACTGTTCTGGGATATATTAGCATAGCAAATGTGTTTTGCAGTTTAACAAAGGAAAAAAAAAATCCTCGGTAAGACAACCTGTGGAAAAACTGCAGCAGAATAAACTGTGGATATTAGCACAGCCCTGTTTCTAGCTACCTCTGTTACAGATAAGGCAGTTGGTTGCTTTGGGATAAGTAGCAAGGCCAACCATAATATTCTTTATGTTTTGCCAACTGATGGCACAACATTTTCGGAAACACAACCACTGCTCTTCAAAGATTTAAATGCATGATGGTGTCACCTTTACTAAAAGCTTTCAGTGTTTTTTATGGTGATCAAATGCATGCCAATGCAACTCTGCTATTTTTTCTGTTTGTTTTGCTTAAAAATTATTTAATGGCTTATTCATCTTTATTCTCAGATTAACCTGAAATGTTAAGAATTGACCAATTAGAGATATGGAGTTCTAGGCTATATAATGGGCCATCACTGAATCAGAATGCTTAAAATACCAGTAACGTTCCAAATCACTACTGGGCATACTGGAGAGCTGGAAATTATTCAGCCAGTAAAAGGAAGAAGACAATCTTAATCTTAAATGAAGTGAACCACAACACAAGTTATACAGTCTTACATCACAGCCAAAAATAAAATAGGATGTGTTAGAGCACATTAGGACTAAACAATTCAATACTACATTATATGACAAGTTGCCATGCAGGAGGAAAAGAGGAAGACCTAAGAAAAGGATTATGGATGTGGTGAGATAGGACATGCAGGTGATGGGAGTAACAGAGCAAGATGCAGAGGACAGGAAGAGGTAATCCTAACGGGAGCAGCCAGAAGAAGAAGTGTCTTGAAGACCCCAAAGTCATTCCATGTTGCATTCTGAAATCAGCAGACTGGTGCTGAACCTTGACTCGTGCTCTGGCCCTATGACACAAGTGACTTAACCAGAACAGCTGGCATTACTGCTAACTGTAGGGACAGTGACATCAGAGCTGTCATGACTCAGCAGGATCACAAAATTATTTGCAGTAAGCACTACTGTATCATTAAGGTCTCGGATTACATACAGTATTGATAATAAGGCCTAACAAGATGTCAGAATATGTGCATCCCTAAGAAGCCCTCACACTAACCCGTGGTGGTTTAGGTCATCTGAAGTGCATTTAATGTTATTTTAGGCATTTCATGGTCTTTAAAAATAACCTTGGTATCATTTCAGGGGTTTGGGGAGAGAAAAAATATGATTATATTTATTTTTAATTTAGACACATTCTTAATAACATTAAAATATATGTACATTTTGCTGTGACACAGTTTACTTGTGATGTAGGCAGTGCTATTTTGTGCATTCTGTTTGGTGTGGTCTCAAGCAGTTGCTAAGCTGTCAACTGGAAGTGTGCAACACGTGACATCACCAGGTTCAAGGTATAAAATGTCAGAATCGTACACTTTCTAGTTTGTCCAAGTTTATGGATACAACATTGAATTCTATTGTTATTTTCTTTGAGTTACATTTGCTTTTTAGTTTCAGACTGTTTTCTATCCCTTTGACAATGATCTTTGACTTAAATTTTAGTCAATTTTCTGTGTTAATTCATGAATTTGACTTTACATTATTGAATCTTGACTGCAATTTTTATTTCACGTTTTGGGCTCAATGCCTCACAGTTAGGAGACCCGGGTTCGTTTCCCGGGTCTGCTTCCCAGGTCCTCCTTGCATGGAGTTTACATGTTCTCCGGTCTCAGTGGGTTTCCTCCACAGTCCGAAGACATACAGGTCACAGTGGTGCTTGAAAGTTTGTGAACCCTTTACAATTTTCACAAATATGTAATATTTGATCATTTTCCTCAATAAATAAATGACAAAGTATAATATTTTGTCTCTTTTGTTTAACTTACCTACTTTTAGGACTTAAGTGAAAATCTGATGATGTTTTAGGTCATATTTATGCAGAAATATAGAAAATTCTAAAGGGTTCACAAACTTTTAAGCACCACTGTAGGTGCTTTGCCGATTCTAAATTGTCCCTAGTGTGTGCTTGGTGCTGCGTCCTATGGTGGGTTGGCGCCCTGCCTGGGGTTTGTTTCCTGCCTTGTGCCCTGTGTTGGCTGGGATTGGCTCCAGCAGGTCCCCATGACCCTGTAGTTAACGGGTTGGATAATGGATGGATGGATGGGCTCAATTCAACTACCAGTTTTCACCTTGACTAGTTTATTTACTCATCTATAGATTCCACTTTTCTCTCTTAACTGATCTTGCATTGGGAGTTTGTAAGGGCTTGCTTTATTGATCAGAATCTACAAAGTCAGATGTGGACCTGCCCACAATAATATTGTTCCTATAGCAAATCATTGATTTATTAAGCAGAGATTAGTTTTTATTAAAAGATTGGATACTGAATGAAAAATGCTGCAATATTTTACATTAACCACAATGATATCACACTAAACACAATGATGACATGTGCCAAATAGCCTGGTCACTTCTAAAACAAAATGGCTATACACAACAAGAAACAAAAATTAAACACCATACTACAACTAGTAATAAGAATAACACCAGTAACATTACAATTTTTAAACTCCAGTAATGTATAACATCAGAATATGCTTAAATCACAACATTTATGAGTGGTGGAGATGCAAACTATCCTAAAGAATTATTCAGCAGAATTTTCATACCCACAATTTGTTGGTTAATGGAGAATGCTCTGCATCAAAACTAAAAGAACATAAACCGAGAAACTAGAGGAGACCATTCATTTCATCAGGCTTGTTTGTTGAGCTAATAGTTAGATGTCCCAATATCTCATCCAAATACTTCTTAAAGGTTGTCAGGAAGACCAAGAAATTGGTTATTGACTTTGCTGCACTAAAGAGCCTCGTCCAGTCACCTATTCAAGGAGTGGATGTAGGGTGGTGCATTACTACAAGTACTTGAGGGTCCACATTAATGACAAGTGGACTGGTCATGGAACAAAAAGTAACTATATAAGAAAGGGCAGAGCAGGCTCTTCTTCCTTAGGAGACTGTAGCTCCTTTAATGTGGGAAGTGACATCCTCCATATATGGACATAGGAGACTAACCACACCTGAACAAACAAGGGACTACCATTCTACCACAGTAACCAATGAATTCCTGTGACGAATAGGCCCACTTATGGACCTTGGCCACATTTGCGTGTTACATTCCTAGTGTATAACAAGAACTGTAATCTTTATGCAAAATATGTGATGCAGTGTGAAGTCAGCTGAAATCAGGAGTTCACAGATGACACCCGGCCTCATGGGGAGATTATTGGTTTGACACAGTGCACAGAGGGAGGAGGTTATAAAGACAGATGCAGTGCAAACAATTGTGTGATCAGGGTTAAGGATTTCACAGGAACACCCCACCAAATTGCATTGATCCATTTGTGATTTGACAGGAGATTCTTGCTTCAACATAGTGCATTGCATGGTGCACCAGGAGGTTGCTATGAAGAGTGATGCAGTGCACAGTGTGGTAGATTGGTAGTTCAGGAGTTTACAGGTTAAACCCCACCCTTATTTCATCAAACAGATTATGATTTCACGGGGAAGATTATTGCTTCACTGCACCAGGAGGCAGCTTGATGAGTGAGATTCAGTGCTCCATCTTCACTGATAACTCCAAAAGTTCAAACTGCTAAGATATTTGTAAGATGGCACCAGTGCTTGTGGTCAACCAATCAGGACAATTCATTACCTGAGCCTCACCCACAATAGTTTCTGGTTGAGCGATAAGTACACATCCTAGAGCAGGAGTTAAAAAGTAACAGGAACTACAAATGGCCCAAGTTCCTGTGGTGGGAATGCTACAAATGTTTCTGTGTTTGAAATGACCCTGACTCCTGAAAAGGTCGTGGGAAAGCGTCATTTAGAGTTACAGGGCCACATGTATAAATGGTGTGTACTCACAAAATGTTGCATACGGCCGTTCCACACTCACATCATGATGCATAAAACTAAACTTGCGTAAAGCCACACATAATTTCACACCAGCTCAAACCACAGAATACACAAGTTTCCGGCTCGGTTTTGCAAACTGGCAACACCCAATGTCAAAGCAGTGCTACTGTTCCTGGGTGGCTTCCCTTTATTTTTTAGATTCACATCCCTGACACAGCTTTATCAAATATACTGACATTAACCGCATACCATTTTTTAGTTTAAGGTATCTGATTATAATCAACTTGTAACCATATAATGGTGCACAGAATGACCAAACTATTCCAAATACTATAGCTGCTTTAGTGTTGTTACTGTCAGTGCACCATTCATTTTAACCCATGTTTCTCGTGTGGAATCACAGCTCTACAGCAGCTGATTAGATAGCTCTATGGCTGGCTGTGTCAAGAGCGGAGAGAATTATCATGATACAGCTTCTAGCACACGCTGCCTCAGCTGTGCTACGTCTATTTGAACTTCTCTGTTTTTGTTATCGTTATTTTATATTTTATAGGAAAATACGTTTATGGAGGATTTGCATATTGAATCTCATTGTACTATACAATAACAACAAAGGAATTCAATTCAATTCAATAGAAGAAGCGTGCATTTACAAATGATGATGACTGGCTTCTAAGTCGATTTAGATTTCCAAGCACTATCTTCTAGGAACTCTTGATATCATTTTTAAGATGAAATGCAGTAAAGTATATATACAGTGGTGTGAAAACTATTTGCCCCTTCTGTTTCTTATTTCTTCACA
>NW_024379773.1:0-5615 GCF_016835505.1 Polypterus senegalus
GCCCATCCCTGGGCAAATTAAAATTACTCGGAAAACATCAAATCAAACCTAAATCATATTTCAATGATAAAAAGGTTGATAGAGATACTGAGACATACAGCTCGTTAAAACAACGTTCGAGTGTAGGTGTCTTTTCCCAAAAAACCTACTAGTAAAGATAACGCATTTTTAATCTTTCATTTAAAGATAATGTTTAAAGGGAAGCGCAACGTGCTCATTTTTAACTACTGTTTGACCGTAATGTGTGTTGAGATTTACCGATTTGATTCAAAGAATTCCCGACAATGCAACAAACATTATTGTAAATAAAACTGCAAGCTGTAAACTATGTATACAAGATGAAACGTATAAGCGGAAAACTCTGTCAGTTCATAATTTCTCTGAACCAGCTTGTAGTCCAACATTTAAATTTTGATCAGAGCCAAACCAATCCTCGAATAAGGCATGAATAAATAACTGGGAACGTTTATAAAGTACTTAACAGAATAATACGTCTTTGGTTTTGCCAGGGTTTGGAACCCTTTTGCCTGTAAAACAAATGTACCAAATCTATACCTTTTACAGCGGTTAAATATAGATAATTCACTAAGTTTTGATAAATCAGTTTACGAAATGTAATATTAACAACATTTTTGGGTTAAACGCTTTACTGTACATTAACAAGTAAAATTTACAGGCGATGCTTTTTTGTTATACTCTGAATGAGTGAGAGTAGGTGTCCTTGTGTGACAGTGCCCTGAGATGTCTGACACCCCAACAAGCCCCGAATTGATCCGTTTGCCGATACTGCGCACTCCCTTCGTCCCTACAGCCTATCAGAACAGCGCAGTCTGAAAATGGATGAATGAATGTGTGACTTTTAACGAAAAAGGGATCATATTTACCCCAATTACACAATCGGTTATGACCAGTGTAAATAGGCATCAAGCAGATGACGAGGGTGTAAAACAAGCACGATTTAATACAGAAAATATATAACCTATTATTCATAATTATGAAACAATTTAATTGTGAAAAGGGTACAGTATTTTCATATTGCAATAAACACAGTACTTAATTGTTTTTATCAGCTGAAATACATTTTAGGTTAAATGAAATTCGTATCACTTTGTTGTTAATCATATTTTTAAATATATTGTACTCTTTTAAGTGAGTATCTTGTGTTATATTATTGAAGGTAAGTGCTTAGAGTTTCTTTTAGCAAATGTTTTCAGTGGCATCAAAGGGGTAAATTAAAATAATTATTAATAGTAGTCTTCAGCATACAGTGGCAATACATTGAAGCTTTGTTATTTTTTCCTGTATTTTCTATTTGATGTTTTTTCATGTTACACTAAAATAAACTTTTAATATTTTAAATGAATAAACAGGGAAGTTATATAAAAACATTTAAATTTTTTTTCTTTTGCTTCTGTTTTCAAGCTATTTATTCTATATACATTGTGGATTCAGACAGACGATGTTAAGGCATAATAAGAATGTAATTTGATCTTGGACTAGAAACAAAAGGGCATTTTTTTGTGTTTGGCCCACAATCATGGAATAATTGTTTCCCTTTTTGAAAAATTTGCAAAGAAACTTGTACAGACGGAAACAGACAGATTCTTTTAGACTTTGCTCTATTTCTTCAACAGAAATCAATAAATAGGAAGACTCCATGGATATAAATGGATGCATGCAAATGCTTAGCAAAAGGGGTTTTTTACTGACTTTTGAAAGTATAAGACTTCTACTAAAGACCTAGACCCGAAGGAGTTGAACCGTGAAACGTCCTTGTTTAAGACGCCAGTTTTCTAGTAAGGGCTAACAATACATGGCACTAGACTCCAATGATAAATTAAAACCCTATGGTATTTTCATAAATGGTTGCATTGATGGCTTTTCAAGGTTTTTATATGTTGAAGCAAAACAGTGGAAAGGCTGGAATAACTCAAAAATTTTTTTTGCACAAAACAGTTAAAAAGGAGCTGTCCATGCCCTTTTTCGAGCTGATCTCGGGGTTGAAAATGTGTATGTTGAAAAATGCAAAATTTCTAAGAAGAAATCACTGATTTTTATGCTCAGAAAATAGTTTTATATATGCAGACATCCGGGTTGAATTTTGTTGAAAGAACTAAAAAGAAACAGGAATTTAGTTTTGATGATCTTTTAGGCAAACAAAAATAAATGATTACCAATGGGGATCTAGAAAGTTAGTGATAGTTTCTTTTAGGAAAATCCAGAGGGAAATTTTATTCATTTATGAATTCCCTAGTAATTACCCTTAAAAATTCTCTTTAGAAATTAATAAGTAGGGAAATTAATTTTTATGATAATGATAGATGTAGTGATAATAACCCAATAGATAGATAGATATTTTTATTAATCCTAAGGGAAATTCACAACATTTGTAGAAACACTTCCAGCACCATCTTAACTATGTCCTACAAAGTAATTGACAGTATGTAATCATCATTGCCATGTGGAAAAATTTGCTATTAATTATTGCAAATATATTTTGTCATTCTGATTTAAAGGGAAGGGATCAATTTAATGTTGCCAGGAATTGATCAATCTGAAAATGCATTACTTTTATCAATGAGTACAAAAAATAAGCAAACCTTTTAATGGTATGGCAATTGATTATTGAATCTCACAGTTAGGTAAAATGTTGCTGAAAACAGTACAGTTGATTACATGTTAAATTTGATTATTAACTATTTATAATGTATTGCCTTTCAGGCTGAGTTGGATGATGTTGTTGCCATTTGGAACAGGCACCGTATGAGAGCCAATCCTTCAGCTATCCTTCCCAGTGGAAACCTTTTCTTTGTATACTCTTCCCGAAATGTTTGGTTATCAAGATGAACTTGTTTTGTTGATCACTAGAAACTGAAGTCTGTGAAGAGGAAAGTATTCCAAAAATGAATATCCCTGTGATCCAGATATACATGAGCTGTTGTATACTTATGGAAGAGAATGGCTTTAGCATGCCATCTGACCTTTTGATGCTGTAACACTCTACCAGGCACTTAAGACAATAATACATAATTTACTTTAGAAATACAGATACATTTAATTTTGTAATGGACGATATATTTATTAGAATTTTTCTGCAATTATTTACAGCATGTTCTTTAAATCATTGCCCCAGGCTCAATCTTTTATATTTGCAACAGTTGCACAAAAAGATTTTATAATTTAAAACTGTTATGTGTTATTCCTAATTACATTATTACCACTTTACAGTACAGTGTCCATGATGAAACAAGAAAATTCACCTAGCAATTTGATGTTTAAGTATATTTGGTTACACATACTTTTATGTTTTACATTTGCTGTTTGAAATATTAGTAATTCACACAATATTTTAGAACAAATACAACTGTGCTTTCATACCACACTCGCTGCTATTTCTGGATCAATATCCTATGCATTTATATACTCCTTCCAGTTACAATATTTGTAATGTGCAGTTAAATATTAATGTGTCTAAATAAAAGTCCACACTCTTATTTTCAGTGTCAGGATAAATATTATCAGTTCCTAAAATGCTTGTAAAATATTATGAGGCTAACAGAAAACGTCTGAGCCTAGTATACAGCTCAAAACTATCATCAGTGATTCTGTGAATTATAACTAACTCATTATAAGTTGTATATTACTTGAAATAAAGCATTTTTGAATTTGACAATTGATCTTAGAATGAACAAAGATTGTGTATGTATCTGTATTAATGAAACCACAATATTGTAACACAGATCAGATCTACATGAAGCCACCCATTTATCCAGGTCCAGGGTGGTGTTTCAGGGCTAGTAGCATATGTAAGTAGATGACATAGTCTTGTTGTGCATAATCTGAACGAGCTATAGAGAGGTTTGTCATTCAGAGAGACAAAGAATGGGAATTAATAAAATGTTACTAGTTTAGCCAAATTTACAAATACATTCAGACACTAATGCAACATAATACACCACTGGGAAAGATAACAGTTATTGTGCTGGTGGTTGAAAAACTGCTTTTATTGTATGAATGTTACTAATAGCTATGTAAGATATTTACTCTTCCTTAAATGCAGCATTCCAGGGGTGACTACCTACTGAGTCCAGAATCCATTTGGGGGATTTCTGTGATCACATAGTGAAGGTTGGGGATAAATAGAAGGGTTTCACTCTGTGAAGGCAATGTCCTGATATGAATGTGACAGATGAAAATTACAGTAGATATATATATATATATATAATATATTGACTGATAGGAAATTTTTCAAGTTATATTTATAGTATTAAACTACATCATCCTCATGACATCAAAATATAAAAATTTCATAACTTTGAAATTAAATTTTATAGGAAGTAAAAAATTGGGTATGACTAAAACTGTTTTTATAAATATAATTCCCTTTGGGGGCCGGCATAGACAACATGTTTATTTGTTTATTGTTTTGTATTAAACCATTTGTTTAATTTGAAGGCATATTCTCAAACAATCGTTCATTTTCATTCTACTAATGCAGATAAAGGTCAAATGGACGTTATGCATTTTGGGCAGATGGGTAAAAGGTATGAAGCAGTAGGAAGGGGATATCGTCATTCACGTCTTTGGGTGTAAAAAACTTAACACAGCCCAAAAAAGAACACAAAATACAGGGGTGCCCAGAATATGTCTGAACACAGGACTGTCTCTGAGAAAATGTGCCAATCCCAAACCTGTGCTTCTCATTATTTTTTTATCTCACATATTTCTTGCATTTTTTCACTGTTTTCACTTCAAAAATAGCATTCAAATTAGGCAAAAATGGAACACTTTTTTGAAAATGAAGGTATAAAAAATTGGGAATAATTTTAAGTTTTTTTTAATAAAAAAAATTAAAAACATACATAATTCTTTTCTCATTCAAATTTTGTAAAAAAATGTTTTTTAATTTCCAGAAAAAAAGGAAAAGGGCTATTAAAAAAAATCCCAAGAAAATACACATAATATATTTTTAAAACCCTTTCACGAGGGAATGATAGATTACAAAATTTTTTTTGTGACAAAATTTGCATCAAACTGAATCAATCAGTATCCCAAAAAATTAAGTCAATATTTCAAACAAAAAAATTGTTAAAAAAATTTAGCCAAAATATTACAATCTTGTTTTTTTATAATCACAAAATATCCCTCTTTAACACCTATTAAAACATTGGATAGGAAATAAAATGCTTTGTTTTTCCCGACAAAACTAGAAATTTGTTTTTAAATTGTACTGCTATAGTTGCATTAATAGTTTTTTTAAGGGGGTCAATGTTTACAAAAAAAACATCTTTTAATATCGAAAGTACAACACTGTTGTATAATGAAACATACTTTTACTACTAATGAAACCATCATTTTTTGTATTCCAAAAATTTTCCTCACTCCTTTTTAACATAATTTGAACACAACGAGAACAATGCCAACTTTTCGCTAAAGGCAAAGAAGAAATATTTATATGGTTGCCGAACTTTTTTTTTTTATAAATATTCCCCTTGCCCCAAAAAAAAATTATGCCCGGAAACCTTTAGGAATTAAAAAAAAATAAGAATTTTCTTGAAAAAATTTTTTGGAAAAAACCTTCAAAAAAGTTATCTGCCCGGGCCCGGGGTTTTTTT
>NW_024379774.1:0-25000 GCF_016835505.1 Polypterus senegalus
TGTGGAAATGATGACTCTGGACTGTGCAGGAATGGAGCTCACCCTCTGCCCTGCCATGTGCTCTTGTTTCAGCTACTGCAGCCACCCAAGTTGCCCTATTTTCCCCAGACTTTCCAAAAGAGAGACGGTTAGCCTCGTTCATCACGTCTGCCTTTGAAGTGAAACGTTTGCCTGCCTTTTTTTCCTTTTGTTTCTATCAGCATACTTGATGTCGTCCTCATTTTAAGGAAAGTTGGGCATCTAGTGAGACTGACATCTCCTCAACAGGAGTGCTAGCTTGGCCAACCCTAAAACATGGCGGCCATCTCATCTGCCCAACTGGCCATGATGCAAGGTGGTAACTTGCTGTGTTAAGATCTGAACTTTCCATACACGCCACACACGTTGCTCCTAAATGTGGAAACAGATTTTGAACTTGGCAATTCTCTTTGCTTTTGGGATTGAATGATCAATTTGTTTGTTTGTGACACATTGACAGGTCACCACTGATCCTGCTGATGATTTTGTGTTGTTTTGTCACTCACTCATTGATGCAGTTGACAAGAGGGACTGATGCCATGAAGATGCAGAGTTTTGTCTTCCATGGCTGGCTGGATGGTGACCACCTGAGGTTGTGACATCTTTGCTGATGACTTGTGACGCTCACTCAGGGTATCCTTGATACACGTCAGTCTGTTTTATTATTTTTGCATTTCATTTGAGGCTTGTAACCAGTGGGTGAATCCCCCGTGATAACTGGGGGTCCCCGTAGTGCTCCTGTGTTGGCTGAACACTACTGCTGTGGAGTGTTAGTGGTAGTGACGTCATCTCCAAATGCAAGACAAATCACATCCCACAATCCTGGGGACTGAGGGGCCCAATGGGGCAGCCACATTGTGTACAAGTGCGTGTCTGTTGCCTGGCTGTACCTCGATCTGCTGCCATGTTTGTGTTCTGGGACCACAATAACAGGAGCTCAACTTCAGGACTGGGAGTACAGAAAAATGCAAATGGGGGTCATCTTGGCATCCCTGGCTCATTTAAATGTATCGTCTTCACAGGATTTTGCTGCTGAATACGTTGCTGCTTTCCATTTTCCTGCACTTCAGTTGATGCTGTTAGTTAGTAGAATTACGCCACAGATGTGTTTCTGAGTTGTGTTTGACTTGGCTGCTTTTGAGCCCTTTTAGGCTGATTGGTTATTTTACGATGTTTTGGATTTTCCATATTCTGGTGTCTAAACTCCCATTTAGTCATCCATTTTTGACATTTATTTTTTTTTGTATTTCCTTTTATTATGAAAAAATGTTTAAAATAAAAACAAACTTTTTTTGCTGTTGTTTTTTTGGACGATGGGTTGTTTCAGCTTCCTCCCGTCGTCCAAAGGCTGTTTAACTCTTGATGGACTGGCACACTGTCCAGGAGTTGATCCTGCCTTGCACCTGATGATTGCTGGGATGGGCTTTAGCTGCCCCTCATCCATGCTCTGAATGTTTGGATGGATGGATGGATGGATGGATGGTTCTCCTCATCCAGTTTTGAAATGTTTCAAATTTGAAGCCAAATCTCTTTTGTTGGTCCAGTGCAGGCCGAGAGCCTGCTACTTGAGGTTGAGTTCAGGCTACTTTTTGTTCTCCAGAAGTCATTATGTGCCTGAAGAGCCAGACAGGATTGTACATCCTACGCTAGCGCAGTGGCTGGCAACCTGATTGTGAGGGAGATGAAGAGGAGCCAGCTGTGCATTTAATGAAGGTCTGCTGAGCACCCCTCCTGACTGGATGCCACCAAATGAGCTTTTTCTTTAAATGATTCAAATTATGAGTAGTGATTCACTTTCTAAACATTTGTCTCCATCTATTGTTTTGGGTCGTTGTGTGATTGTTGAGGGCGATGCTTTTAATTGTTGTCTTGCTATGCTACAGTGGCTGCAGGACACTGAGTTTGAGCCTTGGCCCAGTCACCACCTGGGTATGCCCACCCAGCCTCTGTGGTGTTCTTTACCTCCATGTGGTTTCTCTCTCGCTCTTAGCCTGGTGTCAGTGAGTGAAACCTATGAAGGATTAGCTCTCCATCCACGTCAGCTTCAGACCTCAAGAGGCCTTAGATCACCACACCCCAGTGTAGTGATAAGCAGCTAAGATCATGGAGGATTATTGATGCTGTGTTTCTTTGCTATGACATACGACGTACGCTGATGGCTACGTGAATATAGCACTCACATCTGAGTCCTAATAGATAATTATGGAGTGTGGTGGGCCTGTTGGTGAGCTCAGGCTCTTCTGCTTCGAGGTGGTCCCGGTTTGTAAAGCAAGCTTTGTGAGCACAGACTCAAGAAGCTTTGCCCGCGTGTGTTGTCACTTATGGACGGTCTCTGCATTTCTCCCTGCCAAACAATTGTTTTTCATGACTCAGTGGTCTTCAACATTTTTCTTGCTGTTTTGTATAAGAATTTATCTGATGTCGGATTTAGAAAATGTGTTAGAGCACGTCAAAGTGCGCTCACGTATGCTTTACTGCAATTTTAAACACTTGATCTTCCATTTATGATCAACAATCGGATTGTAATTAAATTTTCACTGTTAAGCTTGCATCCCATTGGTCTTGTCCACTGGGAGGTAGCCCTGCTTCCCGGGGTGCGTATTTGGACGTTTCCTTCATTTACTCATTTTATTTTGGACAAAGTGACGGCTCCCACATCTCTTTCAGCTACTGGCTTTAAATCGGCCTCCTTAGCCTGTGGAATAAAGTCGACGTCTGCTTCACGGCTGAAACAAAGAAACGCCTCTACGAGAGCTCAAGCGTCCCCTCAAGGGCTGAGACCACAACAGGCATGCCTCGCTGCTGATAATCACAATATTGTGAAACTGCAAGAAAGAACCATGACAAAGGCCTCTCATCTGCTTGTGGAGGCTGGGGCGCCCCGGACTGGAGCTTTTATTGGTCCGTCCACACGGCCTCTTTCCTCCGCTCACACGGCTTCTTCTCTTTGTTTTGGTTGCAAATTTTCATTTCAGATCACACAGATGGTTCTTTATATTCGGAGACACTGCAGCAGTAAATAAGCGGCAAGTGCTTAGCATCGTGAATTTTATGTCTTTATTTTATTGTACTCACTTTGAGGCTTTGTCTTTTTCTTTGCCAAAGATTTTCCAGTGAGACCAGGATGCTTCTTCTTCTTCTTCTTCTTCTTCTTCTTCTTCTTCTTCTTCTTCTTCTTCTTTTCTGCTCATTTCACTTTGCAGAATTTGGTTTGCCTCCCCTCAAATTTCTCGTAATACCCAGAATCTGATTGGACTCCCTTTTCAAGGCACATTGACACAGAGCCTCTGAATATGTTCATTCATGGAAGCCCTCAGGTCAATTTCAGATGACATACTTTCAGAAATGACGATAAATTGCTTTGTTCATTCAAATTTTTAGAGGGAATCATTTTTGTTCATCTGGTGTTCTCCTCACTTCAGTAAATCGGTCAGTTTGTGTCACAGAAAGACGCCCTGTGGTGTGACCCAGCACTTGAACCCTGGTCTAATTCTCTTTTCTGGTATTAACAGTATAAATGTCCTCTGCTACCTTTGACCTTTGGTTTGAAGCTCATCATTCATCGTAGACTTCCATACTGTTCACCGCTGCTACCTGTCACCTTAGACTTTCAATACCTCTTTGGACAAATGGACAGTTGAGTCATTTGGGCAGGCATATGAGGAGTATGTTTAATACTGTTATAAGAGGGGTCAGCCTGCCGCATGCCAGGAGGTGGCCAGTCCAGTCTCTTTCATGGCTTATTTCCAAACGGAGCACAGGCCGGTCAAGTTCTCCGCATTGTGTGCTGGAGGTGATGTCACGTCCTGTGTTATCGCTACCACATAAAACTTCCTGATGAGACAGTAGGCAGTGGACCCTCAGTTTATTCATTCGTTTGACTCCATTTACAAAGGGCAGGGGGGCGCTAGGTGACTGGCCCAGGTCCTTTAAAGTGACATGGTGGAAATGAATGGCTTTTAACTAACCCTAACTGTTTTCAGAGCGTATGGAGAATGCTTTGAGGGCTTAGGTTCTCCATTGCTTTCATGTTTCATACACAAACCTTTCGTATAGTGCCTTTCTCGATCCAAAATGAACTCTACAAATACTTTATACGGTGGCTTTGGTATATTTTGAGTAGTTGGAGCCCAAGCAGGCTAAGTGGCTTACTAAGTGGCTCACTCAGGGTCACACAGCGGGGCAGATGAGTTTAGAGGGCCTTGCCTTATTTGCTATGCCACAGTGTCTGGCACTCCAGTAGAGGCACTGAGTGTTGTCCCAATGCTCTATCCTCTATTTGTGTTCATACAAAAACAAAAGCCTTAAATCTAATGTATGCCACATGTGCTCTGGCATATAGGGTGGCAGTTTGGCATCAAAGCTGTGGGTGTCCACTGTTCTAGGTGATGGCTTTTTGTCCTCTCCAGAGTGGACTGCTGCCCTGTGCCTGATGCTATTGGGACATACTCTCCTGGATCTGCAAATAGGTGGATCAAAATAACCGCCAAGACCACCCACTGCAATCCAGAAGAGGACCAGATAGTAAGTGGGGGGCTCCCTGCTTATTCTGTGAGGATCAACTGTTCAACTCTCTGTCTGTCCTTCATGGCCACCAGTTTGGGTTCATATGGGGTTAGACACCTCACAATGGGCGCTGTAAGTGCCGTCCTCTTTTTAGGGCATGCGTTCAACTCTAAGGGACATCACAGTAAAATATCAAGCCACCCATTCGCCAAGTCACTTAACAGATCTCATGGTCAATCCTGGTACCCAGGCTAGCCAGAGACAGAAGGCGTGTGTGGAGTATTGTTTAAGGCTTTGGACTTCAAATCCAGAGCTTGTGGGTTCAAATCCCACTACTGACACAAGTGACCATGAGCAAGTCACTTCACCTGGACATCCAAAAGCAATGTAAGGAATTGTATCTCCGAAGTCTGAAATAATAAGCAATAAAGCGCCTCACAGCACAATCACATCGATACATAACTAACCTGCATGTCAGAGGGGTGACTTGGGCAATGCCACCCAGACAGTGGAGTGCTAACCAGCCATACTGACCTGTCCGCCTGGTCACCCCTTCTTCCTGTCTCTGCCCACATGTTACACTGGACATATAAACACCAATACCCCAACTGTTTTAAGCCATGATTTGTGCTTTATATCGAATTCCAGTCACAAAGGTGGCTAAAAACACATTGAAGTCTAGACACACATGTTATGGTTTGGCTGCATGTTAATTCCCCATCGCCATTCAAACTATTCGTCTCAAAAGCTAATGAGTGCCCACCATGCTGTAACAAAGCAGAGTGGCCAAGGCAGAGTCTTCGCCAGCAGGAACACTTTGGCTCTTTTCAGCCTTTTGACATTTTACAGTAAATGTTTTGGTCCTTCCATGAGGCCCCTTTGGGCAGTGGACAACTTGAGAAAAAGCTTTCAATCTACAGCCTTGGTCCAAAGTTTATTTAGGCTTCACAGTTTGGCTGTTTTTATCATCTCAAGTTCAGCACCCTGAGTTGAAGTGTAGGCAATGTGGCCCAATGTGGCCCTTGGTCTTGGACTGTCATCCTCACACAGCCTTAAGGTGAAATGGGGAGGACCATTACCTCGGCCGGCACCTGAACGAGACTAAACACAAATGTTTTTGCCATACTGGAAGTCTTGACGAGGAAGAGGAGGGAGGCTGATGTAAACAAAAAACACAAAACAGAGGAGAAGGAGGTCAGGAAGCAGTTGAAACGTGAACGACACCTGAAGAGAGCATTCGGCAGGACTGGCACTTTCTGTTTCCTTGGGATATCTGTGATGCCAACGATCATCCACTTCCAAGGAGGGGACTGATCGGTGCACATATGGACTGAGGTGGTCACTCTCAGGAACAAACCTCATTTCTCTCTGTGTGTTACTCTTGTTTTGTGCTTCGTATCTCTTTGTGTTGCAGTTCATTAATTGTGACTTTGTAAACAGCTGCATGTTGTCTTCAGGGTTAGGGTTCTGTTTGGTGCTGCTTTGTACAGTGGATTGGTTCTTATGGTAATGGCCACTTACTGGACATAGTCCTGGTCACTTGGTCTCATTTTACCCCTCTGTGCTTTGGTGTAGTTGACCATTCTGTCCCTTGTCTGTAGCCCACTGCCCGGGGTACTGGACAGACCTTAATTCTATCAGTTATGGAGGCTTATCATAAAGTATGAGAGCTCTTTATGCTCGCGTCCTCAAACCTCGTGCAGTGAATTTCCAAAGCAGTTCTTTACTTTTTAGCTTTTAAGTTTCTGATGAGCTTTCCATTATGAGAGTAAATCTGGTTTAAGGAGTAGTCTGTTAGACACTTTAGGACAGAAGAGGGTGCACTGTCTTTGGAAACAAAGCCTCTTGGTAGACGTCTGCAGAAACTTGTCCAGCTGAGCTTAGGGTAAGATCAGTTCATTCTGTGGTCCTTCTAGTTTCTATTTAAATCCAACATTCGTCTACTGTGAAAGAACACAATGGACAAGGCCCTGGAGAAGATGAAATGGTGCAGTGTCTCTCTCATAGGACAAGGGGAATCAGAACACAAGCCCTGCTAATTGCCTTCTCGAGGGGCTTTAGAGGATTTTTCAGGTAGCCCTTAGGCCCTCAATGACCACCGGGCATTGCCACTCCTGACTGATGGTGCGCATCAGCTGCCAGCCAGTGACTTTGGCGTGATGGACTTGATCCTAAGCTAAGAGGTCATCAGGATACCACACTTCTTGGCCATGCGGGTCAGGAGGGATGAAAACATTTCTGTCGTTCAACAAACAAGCAAACGTGTGGTGCTGACAAGTCTGCTTCATTTTATAGCCAATTCAGAGCTGAGCCCTCATTTGATTTGCTTTCTTGACATAAACTCCGGCATGAGGGTTTCAACACTCTGCCTTTCTGGAAAAGAAAAAAGGTTTTGTGGAGTGAAAGGACGGAGCAGCGCCGCCCGAATGAGCTCACGTTGAGTGATGGTTGGACCTTCTTTGACAAACGTTCTTGTCAAATGTTCTGATTGGGCGTGTCGTCTGCCATTTGAGTTTTTGGTGCATTACTGCATAAAGAGAAGAGTGTGGCCGAGGGGCTGAGTGGTATGAACAGGGCTGTCAAACTCAGGTCCCAGAGGGCTGCAGTGCTTTTCATTACAGTTGCTTTCTCACTTAGGAGCTAATTACTGCTGTGGATTTGACGTTTTTGCCTTAAATTTAATTGACTTGCTTTTTAAGATTTTAAAATCGGAATTCTTATTATTGTTGCCTTTACCATCTAACTCTGGAGTCTCACTTTCAGGCCACCATTTTCACTCCTGCCAGTTTCTTAATTGGAAGCACATCCCTGCTGTTAATGAAATCTACTTATCTGATTGTGCCACACCAGCAACATCTAAAACTGTTGATGTTCTTTTAAATGAGCACACCATGAAAATGTTTTGTGGACAAGAGCAGAGCAACATTTCCCAGACTTTCTGGTTTTCGTTTCCAATATTTAGTAAAGTTAGGCATGAGTGACGAAGGGTGGTACATTGGCACAGGGGTAGGGAGACTGGGCTTTGTGCCCCAGGTGTTCCTGGCATGGAGTTTGTATGTTCTCTCCATGTCTTGTGGGTGCTCTGGTCTCCAAAGACATACAGGTGAGGTGGACTTGTAGTGCATGTGGCCACCCTTTAATAAACTGCAGTTGTGGCAAAGGCTCCAGATTACCCATGATCAACGTTCCCTCTAAGGAGTAGCATATAGTGAGCAAAAAACATTGTTTATGACCGACATTTTGTTTAAGCCAAAAATTTATGAGCACCAATTTCGCGATAAGTATGAGCGACGCCGTGGGAATGAGCGATCGTGCGGGAAGTATGAGCGACGCTCTGTATTCATGTGAGCGATCGCTCACACGCTCAGCTTAGAGGGAACATTACCCATGATGCTTTGTAAATGGATGAATAGTAGGCAAAAATATGCAAATGGGATGAAGTTTAACTGGTCATCTGTTGGCTCACTTTGAACAGGAGACAGTGGGTGAAATACATTTAAGGCAAAAGAAGTTTGTTTCATTAATGGTAGTGTCAGACACACATGAGAGGGGCAACTAGAAGGCTGCACTAAGAAGGACAATACCACTCCCGGTCTGGTCACCATCTGTGTGCAGTCTGCATTGCCTTCCTATGACTTCTCTTACACATCAAAAGTGGATTTTTGGTCTGGCGTGAATAAGTGGGCCCTACAGTGGGCTGGAGTCCCAATCATGCCTTGCTCCTGGTGGGCTCTTTGAACAGGCAGCTTGAGTAGATGGTGAGCATCACTGCCACATCACCAGCCTTCAATTGCTGTCAAGGGGCTGTGACACCAGAGGCACTGTGGGCTTTGGCATTCAATGTGCTTCTATTTTGTCTGCCCAGCATGTACTTATGAGACCAGGCCAGGGTCATCAGAGCTGAGACTTTGCCCCTCACCACCCCTGGGCGTCAGCATAGGTTTGCTTTTTACAAACATTTCACGTTTTTGTCTTCCTCTAGTCCACTGTCAGCTGGCCAGATCATAATGTTAATGGCTGTATTTAGTGTACTGTGACTGTTTATGCGTATGCACGTTGTGTACTTGTAAATTTGTGTTCAAGAGCGCGGCATTCACAAAACTAAAGATGACTACAAATCCTACAACTTTGGATGTTTCATTAGTAAAGGAGCACTGAGGCAGTAAAACAGGAGTCAGCTGTTCATTTCGCGTGGCTTTGTGTCGTAAATTAGGTGCCTCAGGTCCCAACCAGGGTGGATTCTGAATTTTCCTTTTGTCCGTCATTGGTTGATTTTTCTTAAGAAATTAAAAGAAAAAATTGAAATTGAATTAAAGATCAAAATGCGTAGTTACACTAAAGCTGCACTTTTAAAAACTTCCACGTTACTACCCAATGATCTCCCTCCACACTCAGCTTGTTAGTCTGAATTGTGAAGATTTCATTGAGACGGCTTGTCAGTGTAACGCGCTTATTTCTTGTCGCTGCAACAATCAAGATTTTGACTCATTTCGTCGTGAGACGAGTCGCTGGCGGAGCTTCACAATTTTGACCAAGGCCTGTGCTGAAGGGAGTGTGGACTTAGACTGGCAATGGAGAAAAAATAATCTTCCTCGCTCTTTGTTCTTTGTCTTGGCAATTGAAGATTCACCCAAGCATGGTCAGCTTATCTTAATTAAGTTCCCTTAGTCATTTATTGCTAGCTTGATATTTGTTGGGGTTTGACAATTTCATTCCTACCTAAAGTTAAATCCATTTTAAATGCAAGACATTTTTTTGGGTTAAAAACACAGGTTCCCTATGCCCACTATTCTTAATGTAAATACAAAATAAAATACAAAGGTGACTTGCAGATAAAAGGAAATTGTGAATTTTAAATGTTAAAGCTTCAGGCCCACAGTAATTTCATGTATTTTGATGGGATCTAAAACATCGTTTCCAATGACTGGATAAAATCTGCCGAGGTCATTCAGTTGATTGAGTTAAGAGCGCAGTCAGGGAGCAGTAATGGCCTCATTTTAGGCCCAATAATAAAAGAAAACCAGTGACTACATTTGAATTACACACTAAATGAAATGGGACCTTACAGAAAGAGTAGAAATGAAATGCCCAAAACCGGGGTGATTTCCATCACGTTGGACCTTCAGTTTCATTGCTTTAGCGTCACGGCTATG
Source organism: Polypterus senegalus (assembly GCF_016835505.1). NCBI lineage: Eukaryota > Metazoa > Chordata > Cladistia > Polypteriformes > Polypteridae > Polypterus > Polypterus senegalus. The sequence continues at coordinate 9,678 of NW_024379774.1, forward strand.
TGCCCGCTGCTCACCAGCTTCCATCCTTCCTTTCTAAACTCATTGTCTGTTCCAGCCAGGGGCTTTGAGGGGGCTGCTCCTTTATACTTTCAACTTCTTTGTGCTTCCAAGGCTGAAATGAAATGGATAAAAATTTGGGAAATTAGATCAAATGTAAAACTCATCTCACGATAATGAAAAGGGTGGGCACAATTTTCATTTACTCCGTGCTCAGTCTTAGTTTTGTAATCCTCTGTAGAGAAGGCCCTCATCTCATTGCCTTTTAACTTTCAGGTCAGACATTTGACTGCTCTACCTGCACAGGTGACCATACTGTGTGTGATCAGCTTTCATCAGCATCTGTAGAAAGGAAGAGATGGCAGTTTTGTGTCAACATTTAGCTCAGGTGCTGATGAAGTTTCCCAATCAAAATGGCAACAGAGGTGAAGCAGGAAATCCACTTGTGGACAACCCCAAACACAGACTGGTTCAAGAAGGCTTACTGAAGCCACCCGACTCGACCAACGTGAGTATCTACCTGACATAAAGTAGCTGCTGTGCACACAAATCAACAACACACCATAAAGCAGAAACATCTGATGAATGAACCAAAGGCACAAGAGCACAAATATCTACACAAACATGGCCAAAACAAAACCATGGGATAAAATCACCAGCACTGAGTACCAAGCTGAAATGTCACCAACCAAGCGTGGTGGCAGGTGGAGGGGTTGACTGGGGTCGCCTGCCACTCACACCATAACACAGGCGAGGTCAAGGAGGCCAGAAACGCTCTCTTTGCCTGCTTGCACTTCTCTGCACACTCGACACACCTCTTGTTTTGAGCTGCTGCGATGTTAAAGTACTACTGAAATCCTTTCTGTTTTCTTCTTGAAATTTAAAAGACGACGCACATCTACCTTCATCTCAATAAACAGCAGCATATCTTGCGTAGCGTAGTAGCATAAGAGTGTAACAAGACAATGGGAAAGTCTAGCACAGTGAAAGCTGCTTAAGATGGCACAGCGGGGTAGTGGATTTTAGGGAATACGTCTCTGACTGAGAGTTTTAGGGAGTACGGTAAAGTAACAGGTATGCGTAAGTCGTTATTCCGGCTAGTAGGATTATGACAGTGCCTAGGTGGGCCATTATACCAGGCTGCCCCAAAAATCAGCATGCCAGGCTCAAAGTATTAGGAAACTTGTCTCTCTTCTCAGTCCTCTTCTGCTTGTTTAATCTGAAGAATGGCGCTTGTAATATTAACCTCTCGCTCTTCACAGCGTGTGCCCTGGTCCACTGGGACAGTGTGGAGACAGTAGACTGACAGACAGACACAGAAGCCAGCAGATCTCTGACACTAACAGACTCGATCTCTATCAGTGGCTGATTCCTCCATGGAAAAAGAAATTGAAGACGACCTGTGTCTACTGACTGCAGACGTGTGATGATTTCTGATAGGTAAAGGAGGCCAAAGCCATTTCAAGCTCCTTTCTGTATTTTAGAAGCTGGAGTGCAACTGGGCGCCAGTACAGCAACCTTAGAGCGGGAGTTAAACAGCCAGACTTCCTACGTTTCTAGAATCAGACTGGAAGGAGTAGCGTGGAGGTTTATTGATCATTCAGAGCTTTGTGATTTATGGTGTTGTTTAAAAATGAATCACTCCTTAAGTGCATTTTGAGCAAAGGATTTCAGATTCACAGTTCAAAGAAAGCAATGGTGGAGCGGTGAGTATGAAGAAACTGGCATCCTGTCTGGCATTTTGGAAAGACATTCACACCCAACTCTCACGTCACCTTTCAAAGTGCAGATAATACGCTCGTCAGTGACTTATACCCTGTCTGGACAGTAAAGCTGCGTGTCAAGTACCTACACGATAAGATGAAAACGTGCCTTCCTTGAACAGCTTACAGCGTTAAGAACAACTGGCAAGATGGAACCTGCTGATTCATTCGGAGAAGAAAGACGTGCTGCGCACAAAACAGGGCAAAAGGAAAGAAAAAACACGTGGATTCTTTCACTTTTGGTTTGGATTGCTGGGTCATAACACCACAAGTGTCAGGAGCATTGAAGACGGCCAATAGCAGCGTACAACATGCCATCATTTAACCTTTACAACACATGTATTGATCAGTTTTGTGGTTATCAGCCTTTGATCACAGCTTGCAGCCCAGCTAAGCTCTCAGCAGTTCAAACGCATTGCACCATATTGCTGAGACAAAGCCAAATCCGACACTTCAGTCATTATTTCCATTCTTTTGTCTCCTTTCTTCCTTCTGCTATCATAAGATATCATAATCAGCAGTTCTGAGACAGACAATAATACAAAGGAGAGCTGCAGATAACATCACAAGTGCAACCTCTGATTAGAAAGATGCACAAAGCTCCGAGATAACATCTCTGTTTTGTAACTGTCGGACTGATCCGATGCACTTCGGTTGTCTTCTGCGCAGGCTGACTGGGCCTTTACGGCAACCACAAAACGCAGGGGTGTGCGCGGGACGAGCATTTTAAAATCATAGACATGGAAGTAAATGAAACTGTGGGTTGGGGGCGAGTAGCCATTTTGAACACCACGTCAGAGTCTTTAGCAGGGTGACAACAGAGTGTAAGTCACACTGAGCGTTACTCTCTGTTATTAACATGTCACCGAGCGTTGGGACTTGTGCTCACACTGGCTTCACTTCATTCTGTCAAGAAATCCCAAAGCCTGTAATGCGCAGCACACCAGGTCTGCTAAGGTTCTCCTGAACTTTGGTAGAATGGACAGAAGTTTTCATAACGCTTTTGGTAGTGAAGTGTCATTAAAGAGTGTAGGTATCTGGTGACAAGTCGGGGACTTTGTTTGTCTTGGAGTTTTCACAAGTGTCTTACGATGTCTCCGATGCCAGCCATCCAAGAAGCACCACTTCACAATGTTCTGACGTGACAGCGAAGAGCAAAGAGGATGCTGGACTCTGTTGAGCTGGCACTTTGTGTTTATATAGCGCCTTTCCCATTCTTTCTCTTGAGCTAACTTAGTAAATTGAATTTCACACAGAAGCTGATGATTGTAACCCAGGAGGTCTTTGCCTTTTTGACAAAAGGCACAATCAACTGAATTATTCAGTAACTGCAATCGTTGACAGCCTTTGTCGCGCTTTACTTTGTACTTTAAACAACAGGTAAAGAATCTGAGCACCATGGCCGGACTTTGACATTTAGGCTTTTCAGACCAACCATTAAAAATAATTTCATTTTTTAGAGCCTCAGCTGTCCTCTGTGCATCACAACCATAAATCGGATTTCTTTAACTATTTGTAATACAAAGTTACAACATGTCCTAAATCTGACTTACAATAGCAGCGTAAAATCGACAAATTCGGAAAAAGTACAAAACGTTTGTTGATGATATTGAAATGACAAAAAAATCCAATGTGTTCTGCTTGTTTATCTACTTATTGTACCTATGGCAAAATAAATACGTTCTTATCTTGTAACAAGTTTTAAAATGTATACATGGCGTTAACTGCTTTGAAAGACATGCAGGGTAGGTGGGCTGGCGATGCTAAATGTGCCCCTAGCCCTCTGCCAATGCCGTTCTGGCACCAGAGCCCTTTATGGTATTGGCTACGTAGGAAGATGCTGCGGACATTAAGTTCACATTCACAGTAATTCTAATAGATGTCAGGGGTCACTTTTCATGGTCACCAGGTGTTAAGGTGACACAAGGTGACACCCACCATTATGCTTTGTGTGGGGTCTGCTGGGCTTGAGTCCTTACAAATATTATTTAATGGTGTCAGCTACTGTTTACGTCACTAATCCCAGTAATTCAATGTCACTTACCACTTAGAGGCTCCAAGAACACTGCCTAGATGACAAAGCAGCCCATTTATTATTTCCAAGCTGTATTGTGTAAAGCGTACTTTTTATAAAACACGATGTAGGGGCCTCTTTGTGTGCTGCTGTACCAAACTTGGCAGGGTGACGCATTCAGAGAAAGCCCACTTTGAGCAACTGAAGAACATTTGGTAGATGAAGCCTCATCCTTCCATTGCATATATTCTAAGGATTTGTGACCACAAACACCATGAGAATTAAAACAACTCTGAACCTTTGAGCATCGGCTCTCATTTGTGTGTAAAAAAGATCAAATATGGCGACCAAACACATGTAACCAGTCCAATCTGGAAGTTCAAAAAAACCAAATCAAATAACTTTCACTAACATGAATCGCCGCATGGAAATGAAACATGCCTTGTCTGAACTGGATGGATGGAGCAGGCCGCTCAGACAAGTTGTTCGCTTTCAGAGGAGAGATCATCAAACGTCTTTTAAAGAAGCCAGGCTCCTCTACAGGCGAAACCATCTTTCCTCAAAACCAAAACACAAACCAGAAAATGAAGTGAAAAAGTCAAAACGAAATTCCAAACCAAAAAAGTACTCTTCTTGTTTCTGCTTAACCGCAAGTTGTAACAGGGATTTGGGCTTCATGTTCCAGAACTTCACGTTGCAAACCACCTTTTTTATATTGCAATTGTGCCAATGTCTGTAATGTCTTACAGTTTGCTGCTCCTTCAACCACAAAATGGCGGCACCCTTTGAAAAATGCCAAGAAGTGTGGGGCTGAGTTACGCGGACTGAAGCCTTTGTCTTTGACTTTGATTGCATGCAGTTTGTCTTGAGCCGTGACAATTACTGCATCTCCATTGTGTGATCTCAGTCCTCACCAGGCTATGCCTTGAACCCAGCATCTTCTTGGAGAAAGCCTCAGACAAACCATTGATATGTTATCACGTGCCACACCACATTGAAGACTTTCATTTCAAAGATGCAAGGCTGCCCTTTGGCTTCTTTTCAAGTGGTGTTCTCCACTCAGATCCGGAGCTGGAGGGCATGAAAGGGGCACACATGCCCACAGTTCAGGTACGAGCTGGCTTTTAACACAACGATGTGCCCTGAGCTAAATGGGTGCTCTTTGAAGGCACAGTCAACACTTGCCTCCTTGACCTTTTCACGTTCCCAAGGAATCCCATCAGAGTGGGCAGGCGTTCAAGGCAACTTTCACTTCTGGAAGAACTTTGCAAGATGCCACCTCATCTGGATTAGCACCTCTCTGTAGAGGCTTAGTATCAAATGCTGCCTAATGTCCGGCTGTGCCAGGTAGAGTGTACGGAAGACATCACTTCTACTCCAGCCTTACGTCCACTCAAAACGTTTGGATATGGGGAGAAATAGAGGATGCCTCTCTTTCTTGGAAAACAAGGAAGTGAGGTGTTTTGTTTCAGCAGAGAAGGCCTTTTGTGTCAAGGAGCACCTACAGCCAACGGGCCCAAAGAAACATGGCAAAGGCCCTGCAGTCCTACTGCCTGGCACCTCCCATTTCATGACTGGACATTTGATCGCAGCGAACGCCACCCACAAGATGACCAGCAGGCAGGTGGAGTGGGGAATACGGAGCATAAGGCAGAATAAAACTTAAATCGGTAACATTCAACCTCCGCATTCACCTGTCCAGTTTCTTCTCTTTGGATGAAATGCTGAGATCTAAAAGATTTTAAATAAATCCAAAGATGAAGGACCCTATCTCTATTGTTCAGTCTCTCTATCTGTATTGGACCCTATCTCTATTGTTCATACAGAACTCCTTGTCACTACTTAAAAGCACCTTGTTTAGTTGAACGTTATTTCAATTTAATTACCGTTTTGTGCATTTTATCTTTGTCTTGGAGTGACTCAACATGACAAACAGATTTTGATGGTGGACCTGGACACAAGTCCTCTAGCAGGAGTGCCATGTGCCCTGAATGCACACACAGGAGCAGAGCCTTCTTTATGTACCGCCAGAGAAGTGACGAGAACAGGCCATTAAGCCCAACACGTTGGCCAATCTTATTCGTCTAATATGTGCAAATTAACTTCAAGTCAAGTTTAGATGGTCCCTAAAACCTACTTGGCCTTTTATCCGTGGTTCTTTGTGTGAGGAAAAACTTTGAAACATTTGTGCAAAACGTATTCTGTGACAGTCGGGGTTCACAGTTCTAATTCTATTCATAATTTTAAACACTTCAACCAGGTTCAGTTTCAATCTCGGTTCACTTAAACAGAAAAGGCTCGACTCTTCAGTCTCTCCCCAGAGCTCAGACCTCTCAGTCCTCAGTCAGCCTGGCCGATCTTCTCTGGACTTTGTCATTTTTGGTGGAACACGGAGACCAAAACTAAAACACATTACTTCAGGTGAGGCCTCACTTGTGTGTTATTAAGGTTAAGTATGACCTCTCTGGACTTGCCCAGTTCGCCCTCTCGATTTGCTTCTGTCCACTCTCTGGCCGTAGACAGAGACCACAGCAGTGTGACTCTCATGACCCTAACCCTGAGGTGACTTCCTATTGTATATTCTGACGTTTCTACTTCTACGTTGCTGTATTTCACATTTATTTACATTCCGCTTCATCATTCACAAATCTGATGCCCAGATCCCTCTTTAGCATTTCAGCTCATTCCAGATTATCTGCCCATTTCTCCCAGGACTTTTCAAACTTTCTCAGCCTTGACATATTTTTTCCCATTGACAAAAAGCTTCAGCAGAGATTATTAGTAGTGCAGCGAGGACTGACAATAAGTGAAAAACACAAATGTGCATATATCCAACTGCTCACGTGTCTCAGCAGTCTAGAAAAGAACTTGTTTTTGATGAAAATCGCATCGGAAATGGTACAGTTTGGAGCACATTCTTTACCAACCATTGGGATCTGAAATGGACAGATTATGCCATGAAAGGCAAAAGCCTGTAAGCAGTCAAATGGCACTTGAGGCTCAATGGATGATCCTTTCTACAATTTTGACAAAGCAGTTAAAACAATATCATGACAATTCACACCTAGTTTAGCTGAGCATTTTCAAGCAAAAACAACCAGCCAAAAAAAAATGGAATTCTGGGTAAGTAGCCCGGTCTTTGGCCAGGCACCGTCTGTGCAGACCTTGCATGCTCTTTTGACTCTAAATCAGCCTGCGGTGTGTCAGAGGGTCCCATCCAGAGTTGACCGACTGCTGCCAAAGTAGCCCTCTGCAAACATAAACTTGAAAAGATCTAAAGACCATGAAACGGCATCTTCTGAAAATTTGTGATCTCAAAGAATTTTTGAGAAAATGTTTACATGTTGCAATTAAAGAGTTCATTTAAACTTATTTAGATTACATTACGTCTTTATCTCTAAATAGTAAGATGCTCATTAAATTTCATGGGCACGTAAAGAAATTGTTGAGTACAAAGTTCACCCTAATTTCTAAGGCTTTGCTGTCAATGTGCAGAAGAGAGAAATGGCCCACAATGAGGGCCTTCAGCCAAACGGCCCATGGCCTTCATTCTCAATGTCTTTCGACCTTTGACGCCCAGAACCGTACAAGTCCTTCTGAATGGTGACATTCGACAAGAAATTCTGAGACAGCAAGTACTGCTAACAAGATGTCCACAATTAAATAGCAGGTGCGGCTAATTAAATAATGTCGTGGATTTAACAATTTAAATGAGAACCACTCCAAAATAACAGAAATCATTTCATTTAGCAGACGGGTGATTCATCAGAGGAGTGAGCTTTCTTTGTCTAAGTTTTATGAAACTTCTCCAGCAAAGTTACTTTGGAAAGTTTTTTTTTTTTTAATAGAATAACTTTGCCACTTTGGGTCCAATTAATTTTCTTATATTAAAAAAAAAACATAATTCAGAAACTAATTTGCAATGAAATACATGGAAACAAATGTTTAATGGAAGCACTCAAACATGTTAGTATCAAATGCCAAACACGTTCTTCACATGGACTTTTGAGCAGATGGAAACGAGGCGGAGGCATTTGCATGTTGTAAAGTATTTCATTTTTTGGCACAGTTTTTTAAATTCCATCTCTGAATTGTGTTTATTTTATTTTATTTTTTTCATCACACCCAAAATCAGTTTTCCAGCTTTCAGGGCAAAAAACAGGCCTTTGAATATTTCATGTGAAAAAAAAAAGTTTGGTTGGATGTAAAGTTTCCAAAACTTTCCTTTCTGAATTGTCACACACTAATTATCTATCCCTTGGTGCTTTATTGCAATTAAGGTTATAAAACCAGCAGTGAAAGTCCTCTATAAGCACAAGATGCTAATTATTTCTGTCATAAATATATGACACTAAGCAAGCACATTAAATATAAATGATAAGATAACCTTGGGTGCCTGAGAATCCAACCTTATGCCCATTTCATGCCCTCAGGTCACCAGCATGTCTGGGTTGGTTTTTTTTTACAGCCTAGTGGTCCTGAAATGCCACACATTATCAGGGCGCACAGCAGCAGGGGTCTTAAATCGATCAGGGCAATAAACCTGAAAAATGTAATCCGGTGCCGAATTACAACTGGCATTCGATAGAAATGTGTCCAACGTGAAAAGCAGACAAGGCAAAGGCCAAGACGGGCCTTCTGACCAACGGGATTAGCCTGTTTTCTCGTCCACCGTGCAGAACGGCCAGAACAGCTCCACTCTATCGGATATTTAGACTGGTTTGGATGGTTTGGGTGCCAAGCTGCCATACAACTGAAGGAAATTAGCGTTTAGAACACTCATGATGGTGTATGACCAAATGAAATGATGAAACCAAGCCAAAAAATGGCAAAGACACGAAATGCACAAATGTAATCTGAGATGTTCAGTAAAACTCTTAAGTGTAACTCAAAAAGGTCCAAGGGACTTTAATCTCATCGACAAAGAATCCCAGGAGAGTCTTACTAGACCCAAATAAATGTGAAGGGTCTAATGACAGACTAGTGATATCGGTGGCCAGTTCCACAAAAGTCTGCTCCAGTTGAGTAGAAGTCCGAATTTGCTGCTTCTGTTTAAGTTACCGTCGCCTCGAGCCGAGACAAATCCCTTCCTCAGTATCCGTACCACTAGAGGAATGAGAGCCACGAGTCCTCCTACTGTATTCGCCGCACTCACTGATAACAGATATGTTTAATGTCCAGGGAAATAGGATTTTAATAGAATTTTTAACTACACATCTTGAAACAAAATTATACCTACATTTTAATTGAATTTCTGGTTCAAATTACACCCGGCCATTATAAATCATTAGAAATCAGTTTTACAAAACTGCTTTCACTTTTGCCCACATTACAAACACAGAGGTAAGGTTTCCTTTTTTTTTTCTCGGCTCCTGATAAGTGTTAATAAATTACCCGAATATCAAAATTAATGGCTGCCCGGCTGCTTCAGGGAGATATCATTGTGTTTCATGAATATTTTGATTTTGTGATTAGATCAAAATGCAGTGAATTCCTAAACAGCCATGCCCAAGCCCGCATGATCATAAACTGTTCCCTTTTTTAAATAAATTATATTTCTCACAAATCTGCTGATATGGAATAATTAGAATCAGGTGGCCTGCATTTTACAGTACGATTTGCATGACTTTAGATCTCCACCTACTGATCTGGTGGCTCTCCGTTTTGTGGGACTTTCTAAATATACCTTGCCAGCCGAGATAATGGCTCATATTGTAATGTTAAAGAGGCTCGTATTTGCAAAAAAACAAAGACGTGTCAGTTGCCAGTTCTGGGAGACATTGATTAGGCACTTTCTGTCATTCTATTCAGCGCTCGTCTTCGGCACATCCTCAGGTTTTCTCTTCTTTTGTATCAGATAGGAAACAAATAAATGTTGACAAAATGCTTTTCAATTTCATTTACTTATTTAGTTATTGAAGACCTGGGAGGTGTGCATGAAAAAGAAGAAGAAAAAGAAGAAGAAATAAGATTTGAGCTCCAGACGTAGCCGAAAAATCAGAGTAAGAAAAACAAAAATGAAAAAAGGAGTTTCAAGAAAGTGCAAAGAGCCGTCCCGTTTTCATCTGTACAGCTTGTCCTGCTCACGGTGCTACCATCTACTAAATCGGAAGCTTTGACATTTTTGGTGCAATTACAGCAAATAAAAAACAATACCAGAAAAATGAGACCAGGCCCCTCGTGAAGCATTTGCACAACAGGCCCTGGGGATGGGGGCTATTAAAGACTGGGCATAATAGTGGTGTCTGTCTCATTAGTGGACATGCGCGTGCCAAGCAGATGGCTGACAGTGTCAGAAAATGAATGGCATCCATGGACTCAGCCTTGAGAGTCTCGTTTCACTTAGCTGATTGTTTGATCAGCTTCAAAGGAAGACACACACACACACAAAATGGCACAAAAATACAAGGACCACAATGCAGCGCTTCAGAGGGGCACACAGTTCGGCCCAGTTAGTATCCGCTGGAGGCTCGACGGAATGAAAAGATTCACATTAGTGAAGAACGTGCGAGGCCATGCTGCCGAAAAACTCATTACTCCAAAAAATCCTCTTCTGAGGGTTTGACAACCGTCTGCCTTTAAAATGTCACAATGGAGTTGGCACCAGGAGCAAACGTTTCATTTGAGGCACACTAATGTGGGCATAGGAAACACCAGAACAGAAAGATGCGTAAAGGGAAGTCATTATTAATTGCTTAAGATTTCTATTCAAATTAAAAAAGACTGTCAAGTTTCAAAAGTGCATGTGCTTGGGGCTCGTAATCAGCAGAAAGACTTCGACTCACTGAAGAAAAGCTAAGCATCTCCAAGATTACAGCCGAGAAACACAAACTGATCAGCCTGTGTCAGCCATCCGTAGCAGACCCCCTCTCCGACAGTGCTGGACCCCACCACCTGCAACATGACACTACTCACATTAAATAAACCTTCGGTCACACGTCTCTGATTGTCTTCACATTTGGGTTCCTTGGTTTGGCACCAAAGAAAATGAAAAGCTGTATTAGAAAATTCATGAGCAGAACTCGGGTATGAAAGATAAACTCCAGCGGGCACCGCCATCTGTGAGAAGAGTGAGGCCTGCTGGGTCTGCTGTGGTGGACGAGATGTTGTCACTTTAGGTGGTCTGGACTGCTCGTTATGTTTGCAGATTTATTGTATTTGCACTGTCATGAATTAATTCAAAGGATGCTAATAATTATGATGTCTGAGCTCATTTTTTTTTATCCAGAATTATTTTTACTTGTTCAGTTGTTAATGTTTTGATTTAAGCTCTTTAAATAATTTGAGATAATAATTATGTCCAATAAATTTACTGCTCATGCCAATGAAATATAAGATAAATTAGCTGACAAAGAGATTTTACACAAGCATTTTTTGGATGCTAAGTGGCCTTCATCATTAATTCAAAGTTTCTTTTCTTTACATTTTCCAACTATTTGGAAGGTTACGTGGGAGGCCGATTTGACCCTGGAGAGATGCAGCTGAAGTCTCTGAAACCCTAACCTTAGTGGCCTCCATCTCTGAGAGTCAGCATTTAAGGTCATCACATCTTTCAGACCAGAAACCATAAAGAAAAAGAGCTAGAGAAGGGGACACAACTGGCATTAGAACTCAGGGCCTGGCACTCTCTTTGGCCACCATTCAGTAGATGGACAACGAGTGCATTTAAAGACCACAAAGCATTATGGAAACACACCTGCTTGTGCCCTTGACTGATTTTTCAATTCATCCTGACCCACCAACAATTTCTGAGCCTCCCAAGAGAACCCTTCTGACCTCCAGATTCTGTTTGTCTCCGTCTGACGTTGATCAGCAGTGAACTCAAATCTGTGAGATGGAATGGCATCCTATACAGAACCAGTTGCCTACTTGCATGCAGGGCTTCTGAACTGGATTAAGTAACTGGGGTTAGGTGAGGGATGGATGTGGAAACTACGCGTCAAATGGCACTGTACAAAATAAAGGCTGCTTGATGCCAGAGCAGCACGTCCTCAAACAAAGAAATCAAAGATAGAGGGCATCAAATCACAGCAGTGGGCAGAAGGAAGAAAGCAGGCCTGGACTGGAGACGAGTCCATCACGGACCCCCAAACAAGCTATTTGATTGTGCATTTATGAGTGTCATAGGCCTGGGTAGACTCTGAGGACATGTGGCCAGCACACATCATTTGAACTTCGGACTAAGTCCTATAAGGCACAATCACTACCCTTTTTTGCTCAAAAGAATTGATTCTGTAGCATTTTTAAAGTTCTTCCTTTGTGGCATACAATTATTCCATTTCCTTTATACTTTCATTTTCATATGTAAGGAATAACAGGCCACAGCTAAATATATACACTGACATGTTTACACCTTTTAAAGCCAGAGAAGTGTGGTGACAATAAACAAACACCTCCTTTTGTGGTGGCCTCTGTCCTTACATGAGTCTCCAAAGTAGAAAAAGAAAGAGCAGCCACCCTGGAGAAAGCCAGAGGCAGGACCCCTGGACTCTGTTGAGATGGCAGCCTGGCATATGTTGGCAATTCTGTCCTTCTATCCAGGATAGAAAACGGGTCCATCCTGAGTGGTTCTTCATGGCCTACAGAAAGCATTAGCTACCACACATGTCAGATGTCTGTGAGGTAGAGATGGCATCTTGAGAACGTCCTAAGGGATGTGGTGCTTTAAAGGACTCTGAGATGCAGACACTCATGGCGGGGTTCCATCTTGTTGTGTTTGCTTGGTTGGTCCCAGAAGTGATTCTCTGTAAGTGGGTTCAAGGACACCTCAGATAGGACCTCAGATTTATCTAGAATGGAGTAAGACAAGTTTGGGACAAAGGACCAGTTGAGGTGGATGGAAGGCAAGGGGTCTTGATAATCATCTTCTCAAAAAAGGAGATCATCCATGAGAGTGCAGCCAAAGCACCAAAAACACAAAGTTCCTAGGGGTCTCTCATCCATGGCCAGCAAGCTTCTGTCCCTTTACGTGAGCTGTTAAACTTGGCACGAGGCCTCTAACCTTAGCAACTCCTTACAAGTGTCTGCCTTTGCCCGGGTAGAAGTTACTTGTATAGCATTGTCTTCACAGATGATGCTTACACTACATGAGTTTTACTCTGCAACAGAACAATGAATTCTTACTGCAGGCTTTCACAGGAATAACATCAGAAATAAAATGAAGTGTACAAGTATTTTTAAAATATGTCAAGCATGAACATCCTTATGGGTTTCTGTTGGACCCTGTTAAAGAAATGCCTACCTGCTTTTAATAGGAAAGCTCTGCCTCTGACACAGGACCACATCTTCAGTGTTCTTAAAGAATAAAATATGAAGGTGACCCTCAACCTAAGAGGGAGGACGACTCCATAAAATGGAGGGCTGCTGCACCTCTGGACATATCCGTGGTGCCGTGTCACAACAAGCAGGTTATCCTTCCACTTTGAGAAGGACTGTCCTGTGACTGTGCAGAGCCACTTTGAAGACTTCTCGCACCTCTCCGAGTCCGCAATGACACGGCCTTTTCCTGATGTGTTTAGCTCATCACTTTCATGTTTTTTGCACACTTCTGACTTTTCTTTTTCTGGTGCCCTTGATACAAAAGGGCACCTCTGGTCTGCAGTGCTTGAATTGGCACTGCCATCCTCCAATATGAGGATGAAATAAGCCCAGTACTTTAGCTTCCTCCTGTCTGATGTGAACGCAGCGGCTCTTGTCGTCTTAGTGTACGCACTCTTCAAAGATCGCCGTGTATGCACTTCAGATAGCATCTCGACTTTCCAGGGCTCTTTCCTTTTCTTAGTCTTTCGGTTTTCTTAAGAAAATGTCAGTCTAATCACATCCTAAGGCTTTGATCACAAGCTCCTTTACACAGTCAAACAGAATTCCTTTTAGTGTCTCGAAAGTGTAAATTTAAATGTAATGAGAAAAACAAAAAAATAAATAAATAACTTCCACACGTCTAAAGGAACTTTAAGAAATTCTCTGCCAGCAATTGTTAGTAATCACAAAAGGATGACCCAAATTGATTCCAGGCTTTCCAGATTATAAGCTGATCTCACACATGTGCGCCTGATGATCAAGCTAGCAACACCACCCCGAACCAAGAGGGGGCGCTGCCTCTATCTGTCCTTTGTCTTCCACCTGAGGCTCTGAGAAGAACGCATGCAACTGACCCCTCCTGCCAAGCCTGGTCCTTCTGGCATATCCAGGGAGATGCGTCTCACTCTTCATGCTTTGTTTTAACTAAAAAGGGTTCCCTGGCTGGCTTCATGACTTCTCCTGGCCTTGGCACTGTCTTAAAAAATGAAGTATGCAGAATAGATAAAGAGGTCATCAGAAGCAACAAGAAGTGAAAGAATCCATCCATCCATTTCCTAACCCACTTACTTCACCAGTCGACATTCACAACTTAACTGAATTAAGATTTTGCCGTAAATAAAGACACGAGGCTTATCTGCAGAATTGTGGCCTCCTTGCTGTGGCTCTCATGGAGACTAGGAGTCAGTGCAGAGACCTTGGGAACATCACTTAAGATGCTTCCCAGAATCCTATGCACAGTGCTTCTGTAACAGAGCTCAATAATAAGGCCTGTTGGGTGTTTGTCATTTAACAGAATGGAAAGAAACAGATTTGTGAAAAAGTAAAAGCTGATTAAGAATTTGCTATTAGATCTGGACACCAAACTGATCTCCATTTCTAAAATGCTCTTCATTTCCTGGGAGCACCGGCCCTTCTTCTATCAGGGGGTTGAAAGTTTTAAATAAAGAAGGCTGAGCAAGGAGATACAGTACTACCCAGAAATCATTTACCAGATCAGGAACTGGGCACCCAGCCTGGCAGCGCCTTGGCCTAAGTGCAGGCAGCCCCCAGGTCACTTGGCAAGTCTATGAAGACCACTCAGACCTATCAATCGTACCAGGACGTTCCTGGGCGCTTATCCAGCATCCTGCCCTCAGGATCATGTATGTAACTACAGTATGCCCCTCCACAAACAACTTTACCTTTAAAAACTTCATTTAAACATTTGATTGAAAGATTGTTGATATAAAAGCTTGGAAGTTCTGTCCTGCATCTTTGTGAATCAGAAAGGGTGGGTCTTTAATTCAGACGGGGTGTTCTGTGGTGTGGTGTTATGCATTTTCTGGCTTATGATGGCAGAGGCTGAGATTAGAGCTGATTAGTTGAAGGTGAATGACTACTGTGGAACAACAGAAGTCCTACGACACCAACATCACCCCTTTCATCACATCCACGTGAAGTGCAGTGCGATTTATTGATCAATGACAAATAACGGCAAGCGATGAAGAAAGGTACAATGTGGATGTGTGAATTATGTCACCCTAAATTCAAAAAGTCCACAACTGGCAGCATGTGTAATGTACAAAAAATAAAAGCAGACGTCACATAATGGATCAGCTCATTTTAGGTTTGTGTAAATCACAAAATGGAGAGAGCAGCAATGTGGCAGACTCTGATAAATCAGGTTTGATGGTCCTGGCTAACAGGACTAAGTGGACTTGCATCTCTCAAAGATGGTGTTTCTGGCTGCCCTGAGTGATGAGACAAGC
>NW_024379775.1:0-13865 GCF_016835505.1 Polypterus senegalus
GGGATTCTGGGGTGGTGTATAAGGTGAGGCCAGAAGGGGGTGGTAGAGAGAAAAATGTGCACCGTAATGCATTAAAGCCTTGTTGTTTGCATCCACAAAGTGCTTCAGCTACCCCAACGGCCGAACCATCTTCACCTGGACTTCCAATATATGGGTTTTGGATAATGGGAAACCCAGCCTCTTGAGAAAATGGTGATCTCACAGAGAGAAGAGCTGTGGAGTTGCGCCGATCGAGGAGGGAAAATTTGGGGAGACCCCCAGCCCGTTTCAGAGAATAAGAAGATTAAGCTGATTGTCCGGGACTGACAATGGTTAAGTCTGGGGGGATGTCAGAAGGGGACCTTGTTTTTCAATTTCCTGGATAATTCAGTTACTGATTGTGTCATGGCTGTCTGCAGGATGTTGGTATTGCTGTCTGGCAAAGGAGTCACCGCTTTGAAGTCTGGCTGGTTGAGTATACAAACAATACAAAGTTGTGATAATAGACCTGCTCCTCCCTTGGAGGATGTGTGTATTTCCCTGACTTGGGTCTTACATGTTTGACGCTATTGATTTCTAACCAGCATATCTGTACTTATTCATGATTGGTAACAATACATTTTGTTAACTTGTGTTTTCATTCATTGTTAAACCCAGGAAATGTACAGTAGATGTGCCATTGTTTAATCTGATTGTCCAGAACTGATAATGGCAGGGACTGAAAGAGATTTAAGCTTTTGGGCAGCAGAAGGCAAGGAGAGGAACAGTCCACTGAGAACGCTGCCAAGACACTCAGACAGAACACAAGGGCTCGTAGGCAGACGAGGGTACCTGGCTGGCACGACGTGAGGCACAAGGAAGGCAACACTTACTTCCAGAAAGGAAGAAACAGCAACACAAGGAGACGCCGGTATTGGGTCCAGCGAGAGAGGGAAGCTGCATGAAAGGACCAAACAAAGCTGGCAGACGAGAAGTGAGGCGTGCCTAGGTCACAGCAACACAAGGAGCCCAGAGGGGAGAAAACGAGCGCGAGGAGATGCTGACAGGGATTCCACGATTGGACAAAACTTCTGTTGTGAAACGAGTGTCCGTGAACAGAGTACATCCATGGACAGTTGAACGATTAAGTGTTGGGGTAACACAGTGCGCAAACTGGACTCTGCTCCACTCAAGGTTGTATCCTCCAATTCTGTTTTTAATGGACTTTTAGAGTGTGGACTGTGTGTTTTCCTTTTAAAAAAAGGAAATTCGTTCTTGATATTGTTAGATTTTGTTTATGTTCATTTATCTTTTTTTCATATACTTATTATTGTCTGGTGTAATAGAAGTTACTGTTGCTTCCTGAAATTGCTGTGGTGTCTTTCATTGTGTGTTTACTCACTGCCCAATTTAAAGAAACCTGTGTGCTTTTATTGGTAAATTTCAGGAGTTCCCAGTCTCTTAATAAAACTGGGTGGCGTAGTCGGATATTTTAACAGTGTCTAGGTTAGATTACCTGTAAGTGTGGCAAGACACCTGTCACATTAGCATTCTAAATGTTCAGAGAGCAGGAATATCATGAAGTGAATGTGTTCTGTGTGCTGATTGTAGCGATTAACAACTGGCTCGGGGAACACTTCATACAAAGCATCTGTAGTGCCGTGCGAGGAAAGAAAACACGCCAGACAACGTCTTCATAATGCAGGCAAAAACTACTGACTGTGTACTGAACGGCCTTAAACTTTATAGAACTGTCACCTCGGCACTCATTGTTAAGGGGTTATGCTGCCACCTAGTGGCAGACACTATATAAACAGATTGCGAGGCCTGTTGGCAGTTGATGGTAATGCACAGTTAGAATAAAGCAGGCAGAGTTCGCTTGTGGAAAACGGCTCCGCGTGGTCTGTACACACAAACAGTGTGCCGACATCGGACAGTCAGGCTGTGCAGTGTGTGGGCGGCCAAGACGGGGGTCGGCAAAAAAGAGTTCGTGCTGCGGAGTCTCACAAGTGATGGGTGAGCCGGAGAGACAGAAGGAGGTGGGTTGAGATCACGTGACGAGAGACCCTACATTTGTAACCTCTGTTTTAACAGATTAATTTCTTATGGATTTTATACCCACCTTTCACTGGTTTTAAGGATTTTTTTTTTTGAGAACACTGCACATGTGGACACTTTTGGTTTTACTTTTCACTGTTTTTCAATAAAAGCACTCGAGTACTTTCCACCATCCCCTGACTTCAATGAGATTTGTTTGCTCATCTCGGTCATAACTATCGATGGTGTTGGTTCATCAGACTCCTATGTGGGAAGAGAGAGTGTGGAGGGGCCGGCATCGTCACATATTACATACTGAAGGCCACATCAGATTCCATGTTAGTTCTCTTTATTAGTCAAATTGTCCCTCCCATAATAAGTTCTCGTCTCCTGGTTATCAGAGTTGTGTGAATGATGTTGGTTAGGAGAATCGACTGACTGACGTTAATCCACTCAAATAATGACTTTTGATTTTTCTTTGTCCATGCCAGTAATTTATCAGATTATTTAGTAAAGACCCCACCTGTTAGACTCTCTTAAGGTAACTGAAGACCACTCAGTCTAAGAAACAGAATCATAGGATTCATCAATAAACACAAGGATTGTAGAAATATGAAACTTCTTAAAAATTGATGAGATAGGACGCAAAGCAGACAGACAGACATGTAACACACAGCAGGCGCTTGCCACTTTCGGCTCCTTCACAGGTGTCTTAGATTTTCTTGATTATTCAAATTTTATTATATCAGGATTTGTGAGACTTAATCAAGTCAGTTGAACAGGCTCATCTACTCCTGCACCCTACGATTAACACACACAGATCCGAGTCACACAATTGGGTATAAGTGATGTCCTGATGCCAGTCCCACTGTAATAGCCCACCTCAGACTCATTCCACTTAAGTACATAAGAGTGACTCTCCAGCCTGTCACTTCTCAGTGTCCCACACTGGGACTCGCTGTCACCTGCACTAACAAATGTACAGATACAACAACATGTATATATATAGCACATTTTCATACAAAAAATATAGCTGTCTCTGAGACACAGAGACTCGTATAAGACTCATATAACATTTGGTTTTATGCCAGTTACCAACCAAGGAGGTCTTACTTCTACCGCACTTGCTCTTCTGTAGCCAGCAGACGCACCACATGCATTTCAGATCAGGTCATCTACCACAACCTAAGCTTGTTCAGGCCTGGCCAGTACTTGGATTGGTGACCATCTAGGAAAAGCTTGGGTGTCTGCTAGAAGAGGTGTTGTTGAGTCCAATAGGGGGCTTACCCAGTGGTCTGAATGTGGATCCCAATGTCCCAGTGCAGTTAAAAGGACACTGTGCTGTATAAATGGTGCTATCCTTCAGATGAGGTGTAAAACTGAAGTCCTGACTCTCTGTAGTTATTAAAGATCTCTGCATATCCTCCATGAAGATGTCTTGGCCAAATTGCCCTGAAAGGCTTTGTCATTGTGTCCCCCTAATCGCCCCCTCTCTCTCATTAGCTAACTGTTTCTCTCACCACTTCACCATCTAAGAGCTCATGTGTGGTGCCTTCACATCATCAGGTGGATGCTGAACATTAGTGGTGGTTGAAGTGGCTCCCCACTCACTGTGTAGAAGAGCTTTGAGTAGTGAGAAAAGCAATATAAAAATATAAAGAATTATTATTATTATTTAAGTGGAACCTGTTGGAGTTGATAACACCCTGGGCAAGAAAGCAGCAATTTCCAACATCCATTGCCCTAATATTTACTTCAGTCACTCAAGAAAAAAAGACAAAGTACAGAAATGTCAAAGGAATGTGTCATTTAATAAGCTGGAATGAAATATAAGTGATCAGCATGGACCTCAGAGTTATCATCTGCAGTGCACCTTTTGGAATGTAATTCATGTATTAATAAAATGCTGATCTTTGTGATGACATTACAGTTTCAGAACATGCTAACTGATAAATAACAGACTTATTCAGTGTATGGTCACAAATTTATAATCAAAAATCACATGAACTTTAAAGTCTGCATGTCACGGCTGTCCTCAACAGTCCACTCAGGAGTGACAGACAGTTCTTCCCACCAATCAGCTTTCTACTTTTGTTTTCAGTTGGTACCTGCCTTTTCTGTGATGTCCTTTCTGATTTTGTCCTCGTCACCTCTGTCACTAAACATATTTTATCAATGTCACCTCTTCATTTTGTGGTTTCCACTTTTTATATTTTTCTGCCTTCTTGCCTTTCATAGCCAATGTGCCCTTTTTAGATAAGTCCTTGTAAGAGTCAAGCTATACTTACACATTTCAGAACATCAATGAAGTGAAATGTAAAAAGAGTGTGGCCAAAAAATGAAATATAAACTTACAAAATACAGAAAGTCCAAGTAGAGTGAACCAGCAATGAGTAGTGAGGGGTCAAATTTGACCTTCAGTGGTGGGGGTACAGAAGGGGCCACTTCTGCTTTTGGAGTTTTCTGTCAAGTAAATGAAACTGAAGCTTTGTGTAGCGGACACTCTCTCAAGCAGAGCTTTCTAATCGTCCATCCTGCTGTTGGAGTTTATTGAGCTCCTGTGGACTCCAGCTTGTAGTCTCGACGTGAAGAAACTTTGTCTTGGGTATCGATATGAAGAAGGTGCTGAACTCAAATTTCCCCTTGGGATTAATAAAGCATCTATCTATCTATCTATCAAACTGAAACCTGAACCAACACATTTGGAGTATAGCGATTCCTTCTCACACCACCCCAGGATATACTGACATGGAGCAAATTAACATCTGTTATATTTTTAGGTTATCAAATTATCAGCTGGGTCAGCAGATATCCCTGTTTGTTTTCTGCTTTGTCTTCGACTTTTTCTCTTATATGTCAGACAATAAAATCAGTTGATTTCATTTTCAATGTGTTCTGCATTCATTATGGTGTATCATTTCTCAAAACATTATTATTTTTATTATTGTAAATAATATTCCTTCTATACATTAATTGATATTCTTCACAGCTCTGGTCCCCCGTGCTAACCCTAACATGCTGTTGTGACTCCCTCTTCAGGTCTTAAACATTTCTCTTTGAACCCTGAATGTTTCATTTTATTTGTATTTCGATCTTCTTAAATTCCCACTTTTGGACTCACCCTTGACACACAGCTGATGAATGTGTTTGGTTTGTAAAGACTCAACATTCATAAATGATAACCTAAATTAGTGTAAAAGTCTTATAAATCCCATCTACATTGGTCTGTCATGTGACGGCTCTGTTTTTAGTCTCCTGTCCTCCTCGACTGTCCCTCCCCAGTATCTGATTGGACAGCATTGGCTGTCAGCTAACGTCATTAAATTACTTTTTTATTATCAGGATTCAGAACGGCTGTCTGCACTCAGCCAAAGCGTCATTCATCCGAAGTAATCCCAGAGACGGTACAAGTTCATGGCTACTCAGATAAGGCCCCATCTCCAAACCTCTGAAACAGAAATATTCCCCTTGTTGTCAGTGGCACCTCCTGGTAGTTGGCACTGCACTGTGGATTTGATTTGACTTCTCCATTTTTTTATTATTACATTGAACTTCTTCAGTTTTGTTCTGTGGTTGAAGCTGTTATCACCGCACAGTACTGTTGCTACCTCATTCTGTTGTCTGGTGTTTGTATTGTTCACCATCTTACATCACAGCACTGGTGCAGAGATGATCAGTCCCTGTATGGCTGACGTCCTGGCAGTACATTTTCTTAGTCCTTCATGAAATCTTACGTGTTGCTGATGACGGCTGATATAGGGGTACCACTTTCAACATTCAGAACAGCTAAGAGGCTTATCACAAGTAAACCAGTCATTTATGACCATGAAGGCCACTGCGGTCTGAAAAGCGTTAACCACGTTTAGGACAACAATGAGGTTTTTTTCTTGCACCTATAAGTTGTTGAAGAAGATTCTTGCTGTTTGTGAAATATGTGTTGAATTCCAGTGTGTTCATTCCAGACAATGTGAATTTACATGTGGCTCTGAGGTGACCTTACATCTACGATCTGTTTGACACCTTCAGTGTTTTCTCCACTATTCTTATGTATTTATTAACTACTTTCAAATGGAGTCCTTTAATGCATTCAGAAGATTTTTCTTCAATTGTTTTCATTGAGGAGCCAATGGAAAGATAATTTGTCATTTCTGGGACAGGCTTTACTCCAATATTACTTTGTGTGTTTCTCTGAAAACTTCTTCTGGAAGAGTACACTTTACCAAATTCAGAACAGGTGTACCGCTTCTCTCCAGTGTGGATCCTTCTGTGGCACCTACGTGCGTTTTGATGTGAGAATCATTTGCCACACTCTGGACAGCAATAGAGTTTCTCTCCATAGTGAATTCTCTTGTGATCTTTAAGAATCCTGCTGTCTCAGAAAAGTTTGCAACAGTCAGAACAGTGTTGTTTCTTACCAGAATGAATTATTTTATGATTGTGAAGAGTACTGTTAAGTAAGAATCACATTCCACATTCAGTAAAATTGTAAGGCTTCTCTCCAGTATAACTTTTTTTATGATTATACAGAGAATTGCTTTGTGAGAGTTATTTGCCACATTCCAAGCAATGGATGTTTCTCTGCGGTGTGAAGTCTGATGTGACTCGGTAGGGTGCGTTTTTGTGAGAACTGCTTATCACATTCAGGACAACAATAAGGTTTCTCACAAGTGTGAGTTCAGAAGTGGGACTGAAGTATGCTTAAGTCTAAGAATCGTTACTCCCATTCAGAACAGCAAAAATATTTTACTCCATTATGGATTTTGGTGTGTCTATGAAGACTTTTCTTATATGAATAACATTTGCCACATTCAGAACAGACATACTGCATTTTCGCTTCCGTGTGAAAACACTTATTGTTGAAAAACCTTTTTCCACATTGAGAACAGCAATATGGCTTCTGTCCAGTATCAATTTCTGTGTGCCTTTGAAAACTGAGTTTGTCAGAAAATTGTTTGGCACATTTTGGACAACAATGAGGTTTTACTCATGTGTGGATTCTTCTGTGCCTCTGAAGATTGCTTCTCCTTGAGAAAGACTTACCACACTCTGAACAGCAATGAGGTTTTTCTCCTGTGTGGATTCTTCTGTGTATCTGAAGATAGCATTTCATTGAGAACGACTTACCACACTCTGAACAGCAATGTGGTTTTTCTCCTGTGTGGATTTTCATGTGCGTCTGAAGATGGCTTCTCCTTAAGAACGACTTACCACATTCTGAACAGCAATGAGGTTTTTCTCCTGTGTGGATTCTTCTGTGCATCTGAAAATGGCTTCTCATTGAGAATGACTTACCACACTCTAGGCAGCAATGAGTTTTTTCTCTTGTGTGGATTCTTCTGTGGATCTGAAGATGGCTTCTCGTTGAGAATGACTTACTACATTCTGGACAGCAATAAGGTTTTTCTCCTGTGTGGATTCTTCTGTGCACCTGAAGATTGCTTATATGTGAGAACAACTTACCACATTCTGAACAGCAATGAGTTTTTTCTCCTGTGTGGATTGTTCTGTGTCTCTGAAGACTGCTTTTCGTAGAGAACGACTTACCACATTCCTGACAACAACATCTTTCTCTGGTATGAACCTTCATATGCTTAAGATCATTTTCATGTGTGAATTGTTTGCCACATTCCAAACATTTTTCTCCAGTATGAATTTGGACTTCTTTCTCCACTTGCTGTCGTTCAGTTTTTGGGGTTTCTGTCTGTGTTTCTCCAGCAGTAGGGAGAGAGCTGCACTGCAAAAAGGCTGCTGTCAGGTTCTCTGATCCTCTTGCTGATTTCTTCATACCTTTCTCTTTGTATTGAAAAGACAGCTGACCAAATGAAGGTGGAGAGAAGCTGACATTCTTCTGAAAATCTGAAAGAACACAAACATTTTAACTATTGCTTTTTACCTGAAACCTTTATCCAAGGTAACTTACAACATTTGAGGCACAATTGGTTACATTTCTCTTGTTTATCCTGCTGGAGCACAGGCTGGTCATGTGACTTGCTCGTGGTCACATGGTGTAAAAAGCTTAATTTGAACCTGCAACTTCAGGGTTTGATATCCAAACTCCTAACCACTACCTACTTTTTAAAATAAATGAAACAGTACAAGTAAAGTGGTGGCACAATAGTTGGAGGTCCCACCTGACACTGAGGTGCCATTTATGGTCTGGGCACTCCATGTTTGGTCTTTACATGTTCTGCTGCTGTCTGTTCAATTTTTCCACCTTTCTCTCATATGTTAAAGAGAGGCCTGATCTGATCAACTAATGACAAATCAAAATCAGACAATTTTCACTCCAAATGACTTAACCGATGATCAGCAAATTAGCTGATCTTAAAATATGATCTTAATGATAAAAAGCATGCAAGACAAAGTTCCAACATTACCAAAATACAGAAACATGTCCTCGCTGGTGTATCAGTTTTATTGCCATTCTACAAGAGATAACAAATTTGCGGTTTGTAATATTTGTGCAAAAAGACATCAGTGATGGAGGATTATCTGCTAACACTTTCAACAATACAAACCTTATTCAGCATCTGAGAAGTCAACAGAAAAGGGACTGGTGTGAAGAACAAGCTGTTCAAAGGCTGAGGTGACCATCAAGCTTAGTCTAGCTCAGTCGCCTACTCTCACTCGGCCTCCAATAATGGCAGCACTTAGAAAACTCAACCTTATAACACTGACAGCAAGAACGCCAAAGACTTACTGTGACAGCAAAAACAGTGGAATTCGTAAGCCTGGAAAACCAGCCACGTTCAGTTCTGGAGGATGTCACCTTCTAGATAATTTAGATCCACGATTCCATCTGTAAGTGAGTGTTTGTTGACTAATTTATTTGTATAATTAATTTACCAGGTATTAGATTTTGTGACTAAAATCTCTTTTATTAGCCTTTCAGTGAATGTGTAGGTAGATGGGAGGAAAAGGATGCTGAGTTTTACCGAGCTGGTAAATAAATATAAATTGTTATCAAGTGGATGTTGATTAGTTAGAAATTGTAATCAGCCATCATATTGGCTTGTTCGGTAGAATAGTACAAGCCTAGTTTTAATACCTAAATTAAATAATACTAATTACGCATAATAATCATTGAATCTAAATAGTCACTATACAGTGTGATGGACGGCTGGGTTCCATGCCCGGCTGGAAAGCCCCTGGTACATATGTTCCGGGGGAGCAACTTTGGACAGTTCAATACCTTCCCCGGGATGCTTAGTGGCATGACGATGATTCCCCAGCCTCTCACCTGGCTCCATGGGAGATGGAGTCTTCCACAGCCTAGTTGGGAGCTGGGATAGCCGCTAGGGGGTGCTGCCGTGTCTCAAGACCCCGGCTGGATGAGTTATCAGCCCCCCCTGGAGGTGCAATTGTGACTAGGTGGTCAAGCACCTGGAACACTTCCGGGTGGGCTATAAAACGGACCAGCCTCCACCACTCAAAGGCCAAAATCGGGAGGAAGAGAACGAGGTTGCCTGGGAGGAGTGGTGGTGCAAGATGAAGAGTTGTTGCTATTGTTTAAAGTGCTTTGGGACTGTGTTGGGCCATTGGGACACAAGGAAGACTGAAGAGAAAATAAAAGCCTCTGTGATTTTTACATGTGCCTCTCTGTCAGTCTGTGCCGGGTCGGGCACCAAATAGCGCCTTTATCACAACAGTAACGAATTCTGTAACAGATATTATTATCATAAAGATTTTTTCCACAAATTAAACAATAATACAAGGACACGTATTTCACAGCTGATTGCAAATCTTAAACACATAAACTGCTCAGTGCCGGTGTCTCGACCA
Source organism: Polypterus senegalus (assembly GCF_016835505.1). Lineage (NCBI taxonomy): Eukaryota > Metazoa > Chordata > Cladistia > Polypteriformes > Polypteridae > Polypterus > Polypterus senegalus. Next base: position 9,778 of record NW_024379775.1, read on the forward strand.
CACAGACGCACTCGGAGCGACAGACAACAGCTGAGAAGTTCAAAGAAAATCCCCTCCACCAGAGCTGCAGATTGCAACAAGAAATTGTCAATAAAGATAAAAATGGTATTTGAGTCAGCAGCATCAAAGGTGAATCTTTATCTCTGTGAACCTCATACCACAAGAGATGCTGGGTCACTTGCTTTGTGGAGGACCAATAAAAGTCATCGTCCTACCTGTGCCCTCCTTATATGAGTGGGGACAACGAGGGTCTGTTCAGTACGGCAGCAACATGTCGTGGATAACAGGAGGACCAGACTGTTCTCAGAACATGCAGAGATGCTTATAATCTTATATAAGAACCTGAAGCGTTCACCAAGACTGTCTCATTTGCTTTTTGTCGTAGTTGACGGCTACAAATATCTAATTGAACATTTAATTTGATTAGAAATATGGAGTATGATTAAGACATGCCTTTGTTTTATTCAGCTTGCTTTTGTTCTATTATGTGTGCATTATGGGTAAATGTCCTTTGTGTATGCTGTATACAGTAGCACTTTATTAATGAATGTGAAGTTTATGCATGGCTAAAAATACATTTATTGTTAAAAAAAAGAAATACAGTATTGTTATTGGCTTAATCAGATCATAATGGAATGGAATGGGTGATCAATATCAGCACTAAAGACTCTGATCTGAGCCTTCCTACCCAATAATGTGTTGGAATTTGGGTTTTCTCTTCTTAATTGTAATGTTTGTGATGATATTTACATCCTCTAGAACCTTACGGACCTGGGCAGTCTCATGGTCTAGAATCCCTACAGATTTTATTTTTTTCTCCAGTCGTCTGGAGTTTTTTCTGTCCACCCTGGCCACCGGACCATACTCTTATTCTATGTTAATTAATGTTGACTTATTTTCTTTTCTTACTGTGTCTTTTATTCTTGATTATGTATGAAAATGTGCTATATAAATAAATGTTGTTTTGTTGTTGTTGTAGAACCTAATCTGGACTAAAAATAAACATACAAATATATCTGCTTGTGTTAGGGGGGCACAGTGTTTAGCACAGCTGCTTAATTGTTTAGGTGTCCTGGGGTCAAATCTTACCCACAGTTGATCTACCCAGGGGCTCTGAATGGAGTTTCTGGTTATTCTGGTTCTTCCCCTCATCCACAAAAAAATGCAAGTGAAGTGGAGTGGTGACTCCAAATTAACCCGATGTGACTGTGGGAGACTGAAGGGCCCAAGATCATCTCCAAGTGAAGACTTCACATCACTGCCAACTTGTCCAGGCCATGTTGCCCCAGCAAGTTCAGGCTGAGAGCAGAACACAAGATACTGAAAGAAGACCCTGAGACCCCCTGAATGTCATCATGGCTCATACAGGAAGCTCTTGTCACTGTTAACGTCAAAGTGCAGGAGATTACCATTAGAAAGATGAGGCACATATTAGGTGTGCACTGACTTGAGCAAATTCACTCTTATTTAGAGCACAGCGGTGAGGATTTGATTCTTACTTATTTATTTCTTTTTGTGGACATTTCTACCTTAACTGTCACATAATTTAAGAAATATACATGTCTTTAACAAAATATGACTTTTGACATTTTCATTGAACCGTACTAACATACGTCACAGCTTCAGTGAAAGCTTCATGATGATCAAGTCCTGCGCTCAACACTTTAGATTTTTTCTTATTCACTCAAGTTTTCTAATTTATCATTTATTAGGTAACCTATTGTTTGTTATCATGCACCGAGCAGGTGGTCTTTATCCAGGTTTAATTAACTCTCATTTCAATCTTCTAAAAACATCAAAGCACCCACCTTTAGAATTTATAAATGCTCTTTAACATTTAATCACATTACTTACTTATTCCAACACTCCCAGTTGACTCTTCTCCTTCTCTCCCATTTCCCTCAGTGATTTTCTTTTCAGACTCTGATAACTCTGATTTCAGCTCTGCAGAATTCTCCAGCGTAGCCAGTCCTCCCATATTAGTGGACCAGGGCTGTAAACTGGATGGAGATTCTTCACAGGCCTCTTGCTTGAAAATATCCTCAGTTTCATACTTTTGAAGTTCAAGACCACTTGAGAAATCATTCAAATCCTCAGATTTAATGGTAACAGTCACCCCCTTGCATTCCTCCTCCTCTTTAAAAACTGAAATTCTTTCTTCGTGATCCTCCGGCTTCACACACACATCCTCTGATGTGAGCCGCTCACACTCCTCTTCTTTAATGTCCACCATTCTTTCATCCATGCCATCTTCTTTGGCAGAGGCCATGCTCTGTGGGAAACTCTTCCCTCTAAGTGTCTGCCCGTTTCTTCTCAGATTCACTTCTCACATGGACAGCCCTGACCTGGAAGCCATTAGACACCTCAGTGTATGGCCATGTGAACTGGGAAAGCCCTGTGAAAATAAAAGTGTAGAATTAACTTCATAAAGTCAGTAAAAATAATGAGCACACTTCAGGGTCACAGTGCCCTCCATGAGGTTTGGGTCAAAGACACATTTTTTTTTATTTCCTCCTTTGCCTCACAGTTTAAAATTACAAATCAAACAATTCAGATGTGATCAAAGTGCACTGCAGACCTTCATTAAAGGGGATATGCATACATATCAGTCCCACCATGTAGATATGACAACACTTTATCTACACGGCACCATCATGTTTGGACACAGCAATGGCAGGTCTATTAAAGCCGTCATATTTACGGCTTTGTTGGATATCCTCACTGGACTTGAACTGCGCATCAGGAGCTTCATTCTGTTAAGTTGTTATATTCTATATCTTATATATGTGCTCCTATTTGTGGGATTACGGGACTGCATCCCGACTGGGAGTGGGACATTCGGAGTTTGACGAGAGTGGGTTTGTAGGAGGTTACTTGTGATGGGTGATTTTTATGGGAGAGAAGAATATAAAGTTTGTGGCTAACATCAAAGGTGTTGTGTTGTTATTTAAGTTTAACATTCGTAGTTGAAGATGGATGATAATTATAGAATCCTGCCTGCAGTTGACAAGAGAAAGGCATACTAGAGCTGGAAAAATGAAGATTTAATATGGACACGGGTTACTGAGCTAGAAATAAAAAACACACACTTCGGGTTGGACTGTCGCTTACAGGGACAGCATTGAGATGTCAATTTGAGCAGAAGACCTGAAAAAAGATGATGGTGTGACTATTCTGATAGAAAGGCTTGATGTTGTGTTTAAAGGAGAAAAAGAATCGTATCTATGAGGATATTCAGATTTTACAGAGTTAAAAGGGCGAGTGCAGTTTCTGTGGTGGATTAGATCATCGATTTGGAGCAGAGATACTCCTGATGGGTAATTCCACGTCAAATCATCACACATTTGGATCTCATCATCACAGATTTTAACACATGAAGGTATGATTTAGATACTGAATGGGTGACTGTTACAAATCTTCCCAATATATTAAAATGATTGAATACTCTGTAGTTCTATCAGTAAGATACTATTTTGCAAGTTTTATTTTTGTTTTCAAGTGAATGCAACTCTTTGTAGAAATTCAATCGCCTCTATCTTTTGTGCACGTCTTTCCTGTATGTTTTCTTATTAAAGACATAAGAATTGGCTATCTCCATGAAACTGAGAGCAGTCTTCATCAAACTCATTGGCCCGTGTCTCTGAACAACATATGGAGGACGTTCTTCGAAAGACTCGTGGCAGTGATAGGTGAGTAAACATTCGGCTCAGGGCCCTCACAAGTGGGTGTGCAGTTTGTGCACCACACAAGGGCACTAAGCTAGAGGGGGAACCAATAGGTGACAGAAAAAAGCCCACAACAAATAAAATGTATTAATTTTTCATGCAACGCTTTTTCCTGTTGTGTGCATTATTGCTAGAACCGCGCAAAAATCAATGTTGTAACAAACATGTTCTGAATTAGCTGGTTTACTGGAATCAATAAAACGACAGCACAAATGTTACTGTATGCTGGTCTTTGTTTCTGGGGGATTTAAAATGGATTTCCCAGCAGATGCAGTTTTGTAATAATATTGGCCGACTCCATAGGTGGTGCTTATGAAGAAAGAAGGGTCAAGGCGCGCCTCTCAGAGCCATCGAGGGCCGCCA
>NW_024379776.1:0-19469 GCF_016835505.1 Polypterus senegalus
AAGAGAATCTGAAAATTCCTTTAGGTACAAGTTGTTAAATGCACACCCATAAATCACAAATGTTACTCTATTCAAATCTGACTGAGACAATGACTTTTTCCATAACAAAACAAAATTATAAGGCATCATCACAGGGGCTATATGACTGGGAGTACAATTTTCATCTAAGAAATCGTAGAAGCTATTAAAAAGACAGATAAATGTGTTAAAAATGTTAGATTATATAAGAAAACTGTTAAATATAAACTAAGTCATACAGAGTATTCTTCAGACTACTAGTGAGGCTCATCTGGAGTATTGTGTGCAGTTCTGGGGCCTCATGCATAACCAGCATAGAATTCGACTATAACATGACGCTAGCACAAAAGAAATGTGCTTACACACAGAAACTCTAGATGCAGGAATCTTGCTGACTCCAACTTCCACGTCTTCCACTACATAAATCATCAGCGTGAAAAGTAACACACGGCACGCTTGCTTCCACCCAATTCTTCCCAAATTATGCCTCTTTGAATATGCAAATCAATATAAATAGCCCTTAAGCTCAGGGTTCTGTGAAAGACAATGGGAAAAGCAAGAGCTTATCAGCTTTGTAATAGACGTTAGCTATCTGTAAGCTTACAATGACGCATTCTTCAAAACTTTTAAGGAACATTGAAATATCTTCATAGTATGTGTTTAATTATTCTATCCATCTATCCTTCAGGTCGTGCCAGCCTCAGCAAATATACAGCTGAGGCAGGAACAATATGTGAACTTACTAGTGCTGCAGCACCATGTCCTCACATGTTTATTAACAATACAGATTATTTAAATGCAATTCAAAGTTTTATCTGTATAATATAATCAAAATATTTTGCTGCATTTCATCTTAAAAATGATATAGTCATCATATGTAAATACGCTTATAAAGTGGCGAGGTTGTGCAATATTATAACTGTAGTGCAAGTTTACAGTGGGGTAATTGTACTTATAAGTACAAACAGTTCTACAAGGAGCAATTGATTGAGTACATTTATAGTTCTTGAATGAAACTGTTTCTGAACCATGAAGTCCATGACAGGAAAGGATTTGAACGTTTGCCGTGGCTGAGGCAGCGTGGTGCTTGATGCTGTATACCGATAATTCTCTTTCTAATCAGCTGCTGCTGTGATTCCCCATTCAGATACAGTGATATAAATACTCCGAGTAGTACAGTGATAGAAAGATGATCCGCTGTGGCAACTCATAATGGACAGATGAAAGAAGAAGAAGAAGAAAAAGGTGCAGCGAGAGTAACAACGCTAAAGCAGTTATGGTATTTGGAATACTATGGCTATTCCCTGGACCATTATATTGTTACAGGTCAAGTACAATCAGATACATTACACTAATAAACAATATGCAGGTAGTTTCAGTCTATTTATAAAGCCGCGTCAGGAATGTGGATCTAAGAAATAAAGGGTAACTACACAGGAACAGTAGCACTGCTTGACACTGGGTGCGCCAGTCTGCAAAACTGAATGGAGAACTTGCTATAAGGGTATGAGGTACGTGTTAATGTGTGTGTTTACGCCAAGTTTAGGTTTTATTTTTTGAACGTGGAAACATTTTTACTCAACATTCCTGTGTGTACGCACCGTTTATACATGAGGCCCCTGGTCACCACGCTGATAAGAAAGACATAATACCACTCGAAGCTCTGCAACCAAGTGCATCCCAGAATTTGGACATGTTGTACTTTGGATTAAAACTGTTTAATATCCAGCAGAGGAGACCTGATCATGGTCTCCAGAATCCCCAGAGGCATTGGTAAAGTAGATTAATGGTAAATGGCATACTTAAGGATACCAGTGGAAATTAAGTGGGAGACCAGGAAGTTCTTCTTTATGCAAGAGTTGTGGAAGTCTGGGACAAACTTCCATAATATGTTAGTTGAAGCTGAAATCCTGACAACTATTAAGAAGTATCTTGATAAGATACTGGGACAGCTTAGCTATTAGTTAAAAAAGGAACTTAATGGACTGAATGGTCTCCTCTTATTTGTCAGATTACCTTATGTTCTTCTATAAGGTATTTCCCATCTTCCCATCAGGGAATTTGTGTGCAAGACAGAGATAGATCCTTAAGCTTACTTTCAGACTAAATGGCAGTGTACAGAGGTGAGTCTGACTATAAGTAGATGCTACTCAAGATTTGGATTATTCTCCTCTTGTAAAATGCTGTTCTATGTAATCAAAGGCCACCTGACAGACACTGCTAGTAACTCCCACACTTTACGTAGTCCCCATGCTGGCTGATTACCAGGAACATGAAGTATCTTTAGGATCAGCTGGATTAAACTGTGTCAGTCTACTAGATTTTCTTTGCTTCTAATATTGCTGTCCTGGAGGAATTTTTTTTCTCATTTGAAGCTTCTTAGTAGTCCATCTTTGAAGTGATTTTTGTCAGGTATGTAACCTTAAATTAAATTAGCACGATTAAACACACCAGAAGAACAAAGATCTCAACCACACATCCCTAAAGCCACAGCATACATTGTGTGATTTTGATTTTAAGCCTGATTTGCAGTCACCAAAAGATTTTCCAAGTCAGCCTGAGTTTCATCTTTCATTGGCCGTCATTCCATGTGTAGTACGATAGAGTTGTGTTGCCCAATTGCACCTTACAATTAGGCTGTCTTACAATCTGAAAAATGTGTGTCATGTTAGAAGTTTCATTCAGCTGTCTTGTGGTCTCAGTGGTCTCTTCAGTCAATTTTCTGATATTCTTATTTTTTCATATTTCTTGGAATTCACTGTGCAGCGAAGGTCACAAACCCTTGCCATCTATCTATAGTACAACATGAAAAGAAATGAATGTAAATTAATGTTAAACATTTAATTTAAAATAAATGAGTAAAAATGGCAATAACTATTAAATATGCATTTACTTCAACTGGTCAGCCAGATGACATATTGCGTTTGACTTTGAAGAAAACAATGATAACAGCAGTGAGATAAGTGATTGGCATTGTATTTCAGAATGTTGTACTATAGTTGGCTTGACATTGTATATATATGCATATAAACATACACACACACACACTGTAGTCTCAACACACACCAGAAGGACTCAAAGGGAAATTATAAAAAGAAAGAAAAATTCTGACATGGCAGTCCCAATCACAACGAGCCATCATACAGGTATATTGCTGTTGGTTTGAATGAACCCCAGTTGCATTTCCTGATATCCTTTTGCTAAATTATTTGTTGGCTGAAAAGTCCCGAGTGTTAGCACACAAACAACTAAATGACCAATGAAAAAAGTATCTTAATTAATGTTACATGAAGAATCTGAAATAAACACACACAACAGTAAATTTCATCGATTATGTACCTCCAGTTCTCTCTGTAAAATAAACAGACCCTACTGTCTGTGCCATCCCAATCGTCTAGTTAGAACACAGTACAGCAGGAGTTGGCAATGCAGCTCTTTTCTTTGCTGACATTTTGAGACACTTGTTGTTTTTAAATGGGCAATGCTTTGTTGCAAAATATCTGATCGCCTGGGCCATGTACTGTACATGTATAGTCTGAGCACCAGAATGTGATGTCATTGGGACTGTATGTGCTTGTACAGTTCAAGCACAATATGACTGGCGATTCCATAACGCAATGTGACTAGTCACTTCACCACTGTTTCTAAAAATCTCACAGTGTATGTCTGCCTTGAGAATCCTTGGGGTAAACATGTTAGTAAACATATTTATATATTTTTTGATTTGTGTACAGGAATATAACTATAAAATATATTAAAAAAGAAAAAGGCAGAAAACCACATCAATTAAATGAAAATGTATTTATGAAATAAATATGTAGATTTCATTACGAAGCTCTTAAGTACTATAATATTAAATACACGCGGTGGAGGAACTAGCTACTTGTGTACAAAGCCCACTTATAAAAGACATTTAATGCAGTTCTGATATCATTTTATTACAATTACTGTTTTAGTGCCTGATAGGTTTATAGGCCACAACACTTTTCGGAATGTGACATGCTGTCAGATTTTTGGCATCTGTGCAACCTAATGAATGCCATTTTATTTACTGCCACAAGATGACAGATTCATATTTGCAGGCTAAATGCTTTTGGCTGCTTGAGTAGCATTCCTTTATTTGTCAGAACTTGAATGGTGGAAAAGGCATTATTGGGACAAATCCTGCCAAGCAAATTTATGAAAGTGGGCTGCTTTTTAACTTTATTTTTCTCACGGAAGGTGTTAATTTTAAACATAACGCTGCTTTGATGTATGTGCACTCTTAATTCTAAGTTTCATATTTTTTCATGCATTAATGTACCTGTACATGACTGAGAAAAGGGTAATGAAAATAGTTTGGAGTAAAAGGAAAAATACCACTTACTATTGTTTAATTAAAAAACATCACTGAGGCAAATGTGGTACTCCTGTGAGAATGCTTGGGTCTGATGATGCCTTCTGCATGAGTTCAACAAACGTTCTTGGTATTCATGTGGGTTGTTTTACAGAGCTCCTGCTTTTGATTCTAATGCAAGGCATCACTATAAGGCTGATGTATAACTCTTACAATTATAAAAGGTATGGGTGATGGTACTTTGCAGCCTCTTGTATTCCATTCATGTCTAGTTCCTGTCTTTGTTAGTTGCTAATTTGGCTCTCTATGGCCTAAGCAGGATGGAAATGGAATAAGAAAAAGCGCTTGGATAACTTTCCTGTTAGAACTGTATATCTGTATTTAAAAATGCTATGGTATTATTGTCTTAGTGTTACAAGTACTTTGTCAAGTATTTGAAAGATTCATCAGCTCCTCCAAGGAAAACCTTCCTTTGTCCTGTCAATTAATTTCTGTTCCCCATCACTTCACTACATAAATCAGTTAGTGCAGACTACTAATGGCTCTCTAGATTCCATTTCCATTTCCTCAAGATAAGAATCCACTTGTGGCTGTGAAATCACCACAGTATTTTTTATACTTTTAGTTTAACTCAACTGTTTTTCAAAAAAGTAAATTAAATGATATTAAATGTTGCTTTGTAATTCACGTTACCTTTAATCAATGTCAAATGCCAGCTCTTCCTTACTTAGTAGCCAAACAAAATGATATACAAAGTGAACCAACATGCGCCAGCTAACCTGCGTCCATCATACAACATCGGAAAATTAAGAAGGTGAAGGCCTCAGTAATGTTGATCTGCTCAGATTCACAAAACATTTTGATGGTGCTCTTAAAAAAAGAAGAAATCAAAAGTTATGGAAATGTCTGCTGTGTCAGAATGAGACAAACCACTGAATTAAAAAAAAGGTTTATTTAATAAGAGTCGGCTTCTAATTAAGAAACTGGCTGGAGTGAAATTGGTATGAATTTGATGCCTTAACGTTTTGTTTGGCTGCCATTTAAGGAAAAATTAGAAATTTCCCAGAGACTAAGCAATGAAAGTAAGGCAAGTAAATCAAAGAGAAAAGAAGTCAGTTAGCAAAAACTGGTCAATGATGAAGAGGGTGGCAGGATGGAAAACTTGCAGCCACTGCAGCCCACCAGCATCAGAACTGGGCACTGCTGTCATAAAAGGCAAACCAAAGTGATCAAATGTTAACAAGCCATGTTCATAACAAAAAAAATGAAACAAGACAGCACAAAAAACAGAACTAATAGTGCAAAGAAGAAATAAATGCCACAGCAGCAGCTCTTGTGGCCTTCTGGGGTTTTAAATAGCACTGGGGATAATTCTGTAGTTGCAACATCAGGTGACCCAATCTGTTTAGGCTCAACATACAAAGAGTGGGGCACATAACTCACTACAAGCATGTACTGTGCATAAGAAGCATAAATCAATGATATCAAATTCAACACAAATTACATTTCCAAAAAATTTAGGACACCTTGTAAAATGCAATAAAACTAAAATCTGTAATTTGGTAAATCCCTTTATTTAACATACAAAGGACAAAAAATTCAGTGTGTTCATAGACAAACTTAATTCTATTTGTTAAATACAAACAAATTTAGAAAATGATGCCTGCAGTACACCCAAAAAGTTGAGACAGAGGCAAGGTTACCACTAAACTCCATCCCCTTTCTTTACACTTCAGAATCATTTGGGAACCAAGAAACTAATTATCAGTTTTTCAAGTGGAATTTTGACCATTCTTGCTTTATACAAGACTTGAGCTGCTCACACAAGTCCGTGGTTGCTGTTTGCTGATTCTCCTCTTCATAATGTGCCAGCCATTTTCAATAGGAGACAGACCTGGGGCCTCATGCATAACTACGCGCGTAGAATTCACACTAAAACATGGCGTAAGGACAAAGTGGAAGTATGCGCACGCACAAAAAATCCAAATGCATAAATCTGTGCATTCGCCAACTTCCACGTTTTCCGCCCATAAATTAGTAAGGACAAGTGGAAATGTGCTGCCAAAAAATCCAAATGCATAAATCTGTGCATTCGCCAACTTCACGTTTTCCGCTCCATAAATACCGGTCAGCATGAAAAGTAACACATATGCACTTGTCTGTGCACACCCAAACTCCTCCCAGAATTACGCATCTTTGAATATGCAAATCAATATACCTGTAAATAGCCCTTAAGCTCAGGGTTTTGTGAAAAGGCAATGGCAAAAGCACGGGGGAAAATAGAAGAATTTCCACGAATACCAAGTGGGGCAAGGAATACGTACTATTTGTCCGTTTAAACAGTGGTATAAACAACAAAGGAAGTTGATCGAGTGACATAGAGTATTGGAGAAACTCAAAAGTTTAAGTTAAAAGTCACAGTGCCCAAAATAAAAACGAAGTTGTCATATATCCAAATTGCCATGCGAGTCGTAGCCCACCATCTGAATGTCATATGAAAGCTTATTAGGGTACAGAGTAAAGAAAAAAAATAGAGACACAGTGGGAAAAAAAACTCGAAATGTCAACTATAATCTCAAAATTTCTACTTTAATCACGTAATTTATTTTACAGGTAAATTACAATCAGATGCCTTAAACTAACAAACATTATGCGGTTAATTTCAGTGTATTTATAAAGCCACGTCAGGGATGTGCATCTAACAAAGAAAGGGAAATCACACTGGAACAAAGCACTGCTTTGATGCTGGGTGCTGCCAGTTTGCAAAACCAAGAGCAAACTTGTTTGAGGGTTTAAGCTAGTGTGAAAATGTGCGTGGCTTTATGCCAAGTTTAGGTTTATACATTGCGCTGTGAGTGTGGAAATGGGCTTACAACATTTTTGTGCGTACGCACCGTTTATACCTGAAGCCCCTGGACTGCAGACAGGCCAGTCAAGCACACAGACCCTATGTCTACAAAGTCACACTTTTATATATTCACAAAGAAACATATAAAGAAATAAATACAAACATAATCAGTAAAAGAATTTACTAAATAATACTTAAAGAACAACAAAAAGGTTCAAGATAAAAAACATCTGAGCCAGGAATGAAATCCTGGTTATTTCCAAAAAGCTGAGATGGCAGTGGCCACTGTTACATGACTCAAAACAAAAACATCTGGAAAATTAACATACGAAACAGAGTAAAAGTGATGTTAATCGGCTGTCTACCTGACAACATACAAACATAATGATGCCTTCCTAATTGATAATAGTCTTGAATTTCAAAGTTCAGATGTCTAAGGAAATGATAGATGATAGATAGATAATCTGTTGACTAAACTACTCAGTGTTAGTGTTTCAGAGAGACAATGGGCAGCATTTTATAATGCACTCAGTTTTGTTTTAATTCAAATAAACTAAAGCTGGGAGATGTGGCAATCTAACAAAATAAAATAGCAGAGAAATCACCAAAATAAATGCAGGGCAATAAGAGTCAGTAGATTCAACATTATAGTTTTGTATGAGCACATACTGAAAATATTACACAATGCAAAAAATTGAAATTTGAAAAGTTAAATGAATAACATACCAATAGTACTATTAAGGGCTTTTCCTAAGTCTTGAAATTTTTTTTAATTACATGCAGACTATTTAGAGCCCATTTATGTTGTATTTATATCATACTAACCATCTTTGGACTGTACACTGTACCAAACACATCATCTCAGCATTAACTCAGTCACTTCTTTTCTTTTTTACAATATTATCTTGTCAAGGGCTTATTTTGGCTTCTCGTAATGCTTGCTTTTTCCACCTCCACACCTCTTACACCTAATATACAACACTAGGTCTTTCTTAATGTTTATCAATAATGAATGAATAAAAGGGGAAATGGATTTTTTTCTTTTTTAATCTTAGTTAATTGAAACATACCTCAGGGAAACCCCTCTGTTTTGATCCCAGATGCAAAATGGCTAATATTATTATCTTCTTATTATTATCTAGAATCTGTTCTGAGGCTAATTGGCCAAATGCACCTTCCTTAAATGTTATTAAACTTTGACCTTGAACATTTCTTTTCACTTGGAATTTTTGAAGAAAATTAAAAGAAAAAACAAAACGGTACAAGTATTTTTTTGTAGACAGTGGATTCATAAAGTATTTATACTGCTTCTACATGTTACTGTGTTGTAGATTTCATTGTAATTAATAAATTTACCATTTTTGCTTATCAGTCTACACTCAATAGCCCATAACGGCAAAGTAAAAACATATTTTCAGAAAGATTTGTAAATTTATCAGAAATCAAACATTGAAATATCTCATTCATGTAAGTTTTCAGACCTTTAATTCAGTACTTTATAGAAACCCTTTGGAGTAATTACAGCTTTGAGTCATCCTGGTAAGTCTCTAAATGCTTTGCACATCAGGATTTTAGCAGTTTATCTCATTCTTCCTGGCATATCCTCTTAATCCCCAAAAGATTGTTTGGGAAGTACCTGTAAACTGCCATCTTCAGGTCACACATTAAATGTTTTATGGTGTTTAGGTCTGGCTTTGATGGGGCCATTCATGGACAGTTAGAGACTTGGCCAAAGTAGCACCAGTATTGCCAAGGCTACCTGCTTCGGGTCATTGTTGTGCTAAAGGTGAACTTGTGTCCGAGTCTGATGTCGTCTGCACTCTGGAGCAGATATTCCTCAGTGATTTCTCTGTATCTGGATGCAATCTCACTTCCCCCAATCCTGACCAGTCTCATCATCCTTGCTGCTTTAGAAACACCCCCACACCATGATGCTGTTATCTCTGTGTTTCACAACAGGGATGTTATTATAAAGCTGTGCCTGTGCCTGGTCTTTGCTAGACAGAGTGTTTGGAGTTCTCCCCAAAGAGTTAAAATTTTGTCTCATCAGACCAGAAGATCTTTTTCCTCAAGCTCCTTTAAAGCCATTTGGCAGCCTCCATGTGTGCTGTCTATATATTTTACTTAAACTGTGCTGCTGAGATGATTATTCTTCCAACTAGTTCTCCCAACTCAGGGGTGGACATCTGAAGCTCTGTTTGAGTGACCATTGGTTCTTATTCACCTTCGACCAAGGTCCTTCTTGCCGATTCACTCAGTTTGGCTAGATGGCCAACTTGTTGAATAGTCTTGGTATTTCTAGATTTCATCCAACTTGATTATTGAGGCTGCTTTGTCCCTGGAAATAACAAAGCTTTGGAAATTTTTCAGAGCCTTGCTCTGATCTGTGCCTCACCACAACATTTTATCACTGAGGTCTACAGTACAGATAGTTCCTTGGATTTCTTTGCTTGTTTTTTTGTCCAAACATGCAATGTGAATTGTTGGACTGTATATACATTACACAAGTGTGTGTCTTTCTAAATGTTGTCCAGGCAATTCAGACTCCAGTCAAGTTCTAGACACTTCTCAAGGAGAGTTAAACAAATTGTATACACCTGACCACAATTTGCTGTGCCACAACAAAGGCTCTGAATACTTATAGATGGTTTTTGATTTTTAATACTTTTGAAGATTTTTCTGAAAACATGTTTTCAGTTTGTCGTTATGGGTTATTGAATGTAGAGTGATGGGCTAAAATAACAAATGTTTCCATTTAAAACTACAACACAATGAAGTGCTCCCGAAAGTGAAAGGGTCTGAGTACTTTGTGCATGTACAATATATAATATACTATCCCTAATGTAATCCTGATATGTTTCCACTTTCTATATAAAAATAAACCATAAATATAATGAACTAAAAATTAACCAAAAAGATTTAATTACAAGAAGCATATTTACAAGTTCTTCAATTGTTTTAATCTTTGTTTTTAACTGTCCAAATAACACATTTCTTGTTTATTTAGCACTGAATACAAGCTGTTTTAGTTCTGCTAGAGGAGATTCACAGATTTGTGGTCCAATAAATTAAATATTGTTTATCTGTCTATAAATATATATTTTTTTCACAAAAAACATTTTCCTTTAATTTTTCAGTATTTTGTTAATTTCTCGTTTTTTAACGTTCATGGATATAGGAGGTGCTAAGGCTTTCTATAATGGAATTTCATCTCCAAGCAATATGTACCTCTCATATATAAATTGCTTTTTTGAATCAAAATCAAAGTTTCAAGTGCTGTCAACTGGCTCATTGAAAACTAGCTACATGTAACTTACCTGTCTGCTTTTATTTCCTTGACATGATATTTATGATCATATGCAGCAAATTCATTTTCATTGATGGCTTTTTTAATGAGAGATTTGAATTCCCGAATGGTGAAATAAAGGACAAATACTAAAGAGATATGTACAGGAGCTGTCAGATTATTGTTGTAGTTATAACTAAACTTCCATTCATCTATTGAAGACCTGCTTAATCCAGTACAGGGGTGTGAGGCTGGGCTTATTCCAGCAGCATCAGGCACAAGGCAGGACCAACACTGTATGGGATGCCAGTCCTTCACAGACCAGACCAGTTACTCCACTTGGCCAGTTACTTGGTCTAGGATTTAAATGTTGGTACTCTGAAGCTGTGAGGAAGCAGTGCCAACCTGTACACTATATTAAACAAACTGCCACTTTTAGGAGTGAAGCACTTATTGTGATAGCTATGTCTGTTTGTCTGTCTGTCTGTCTGAATAAAACAACTCAGTCTCCTCTGGACGAATTCTGCTTAATTTCTGCACGCTTATCCTTCAAGGAAATTTGTCTAGTCAGTTCAAAGATATATTGAAAAGGTTGCATTGTACACACTTTTATAAACTCCAAATCTCCCTTGAAAACATTGGCGAATTTATGAAATTGTTTATCTTGAAACAAAGAACTATTCTGTGCGACTTAAGCTACAAATTGATTTACTGTTAAAATTTTACCTTCACAGATGTTACACCACTTGTACATTTGTTATAATGTCCTCTTTATCGCTTAATTAGATGCTGCTGATGGCAAACAGATCCATAAAACACCATGAGCATGGTAGAAGTTGCTGCAACAGGCTGCTTGAGCATGTGCAGGATGGCAAATCTCTGTCAGCAAGTCTACTGAGGCATACAAAGAAACATCTGTATCAGCAAACTGTTCCTTGTTGAGCAGAAGCAGAAGTGGAGTAGTGCATCGGTACTCATAAGAGGTAAGTTAAATGATTTTTCTGACAATAAAAGTAAAAAATGCAAGCAAGGAAAGCAAAAGTTTGTCTAAATATAAATGAAGTACACTGTGGTATGCACAAAGGTAATTAAACATTTACTCAGTGTCCACCTTACACTACGTTAACCACACAGCACCGTTATTTGCAGATTATGGCTAATCACTGTTTTACTGTCAGTATAATTTACTAGGTTAGCCAAACATGCAGGTGACAGGGACTGTCCTAATTTCATGCTTTACATCCCAATTAATAACAAGTACATCAAAATGTGCCAATTTTAACAGAATGCCCATCTAATAAAACATTGCTCAGCCAAAACAAATATCCTCACGTAAAATTTAGAATAGCGTGTTGTCACACACGTGTGCATGGGAAGCAGCTGAAGGGCTTAGGAAATACTGTTTATACATCTGCCCAGGGGGGGGGCGGGGTACGCTGACGCTCTTTCTGAGTTCTCTGCAGGTCTTACCCAGGAAATCCCAACAGGAGCGCCATTTCAGGAAGGACACATCACTTCCGGTTCCGCCCCAAGAATGAGGTCACTTCCGGTTCCGCCCCAAGGATGATGTCACTTCAGTTCCGCCCAGAGGAGACATCATTTCCGCCCTCTGTGCTATAAAGCTCACTGCCTTTGCTTAGGCAGGCAGTTCTGTTTTGGACTCTGTTGTGTAACAACTGTTTAATTATGCCTCAAAGACTTTTGCAGCCGGGAAACCGAATTAAACGGGTGGCTGCCCCAAACCTTTCTACGCTCTCTGGTCTCCTCTTGTTCAGTGGCGGGTGGCAGGATGGTGTCCCCGGAACCAGGGACACGAACTTTCATGGAACCAGGTGGGTGAGTACGTGCCGAGTTTCAGGGCAGGGAGTGCGAGGGTCAGGAAGGCAGCGGTGCAGGCTCTGCTCCATGAGCATAACCGGGTTGACCACCCATCTGCGTGGAGAAGGTAGAGGGGACCCACAGGCGTGGGCTGGCTTCTGGGGAACACACTCAAGTGGCTCAGTATGCTCTCCCTTGGTAGGAAAGCCGAGCTGCCCATCGGGACCAAGGTCCCTGTTACGATGGGTTGTCCCCAGGCTGGCAGGTGAAAGAAATAATAAACTGGAGTTAACCCAAACAAAGGGCTGTCAGAGCAGGCTATGGCTCTCTGGAAAAGGTGGGTGAGTGGCTACGGCCAGTCGAGTTGACCCCCCTACAGATAGTGCAGCAAGTGGCCTGTTTTTTGCTGCTAAAAAAGCTACCCCAGAGTTTTGCCCAGCCGCCTGGGGCTAATTCCCATTCTATGGACGAGCTGCTACAAACCTTGCAAACCCAGAAGCCGGCTGTGAAACCTGGGAAGGCAGAACAGCCGCTCTGTGGACTACCCAGGAGCTATGTCCTACCAAAGCAGTCCCTTCCACGCAATCCAGAGCCTGTTCAGTCGCGGGCCGTCTGGCTTGCGACCTGTCGGGAACAAGGCGGACCGTAGGGACAATGGCGGGTTGTTTGTGTGCCCTTAGCAATCCCCTGGCGGATAGACATACGGGGAGCTTTATTAATGGTCATAAAATAACAGCGCTGTTGATTCCGCAGTAACGTGTCTGTCGTTGCTCGCGTTTATTCTACCGCAACAGTGGATTAAAAGAAGACCAGTCTAAATTATACACGGAGATATCCGCACATACAATACCGCCCGGTGTTACGTATGTCTCGGAGGAACCCTTCGACAGCTTACCGTGGCGGTGCATCCGGATCCTCCGTTCCCGTAATCCTCGGGCGAGACTGGTCTGATAGTAACGGCGGTAGTTTAGAAAGCATTCCCCGAAAAACTTATGGCCTCGCTATAGATGACAACGATTCATCTCAAGTTGCTTCCACCGTGTAATCAGCCGACAGGGAGGGGCGGTAGGCCAAGAGAATGCGAAGACACTCCCGGACCGTCGCGGGCTACTACGCATCCACTAGCCGCAGCGAGGGAGGAATCTCCGCCCTTGAGGTCAGACCGACCCGCCTCTGAGTTGCACTTTCAGTTTAGAGCGACGCGGCTTTTTCAAGAGAACAGTGGAATGCGACTCTCTGAAACACATAAAGAATGCAGTGGTTCGTTAACGCCAACGACGCATTTGCCCATGCCACAGGGACTCAATTTGTCGTTGACAATGATTTGTTGTATCGGTCGCTGAACATGAGGGGAAGGTCCGGAAGTTGTTGCTAATCCGCGACCTACCGGCGGCAGGTTTGCGATTAGCACACTCCCACCTTCTGAGGCCATCTCGGCCCGATAAAACATTAGAGCAAATTAAGCTCCGTTTTTTCTGGCCGGGGATTAATGAGGAGGTTCGCCGCTTTTGCGTTTCCTGTCCGGAATGTCAACTGCGGCAAATTCCTAGGAGGGACCGTGCTCCTCTGATTCCCCTTCCCCTTATTGACGTTCCCTTTGATAGGATTGGGGTTGACATAGTAGGACCCTAGAACCCTCAGCCGAGGATATAAATATATACTGCCCTCGGTGGATTATGCTACCCGATTCCCTGAAGCCGGTCAAGCTCGCTACCACAAAAAATATTGCACGGGAACTAGTAGGAGTCTTTTCGCGAGTAGGCATTCCTAGAGAAGTCCTGACGGACCAAGGAACGCCTTTTACCTCGGAAACGTTCAAGGAGACCTGCCAAGTTACTGAAAATAAAGCATTTAAAGACCTCGTGTATCATCCTCAAACCGATGGCCTAGTGGAAGATTTAATCAAACTCTCAAGCAAATGCTACGTAAGGTAGTCAGCAAGGATGGAGGGATTGGGACCAACTCCTCCCCTTGTCCTCTTTGCATATCGGGAAGTTCTCAAGCCTCTCACGGGTTCTTCCATTTGAATTACTGTCGGAAGACAACCCGGGTTTATTGGATATTTTAAAAGAGGGCTGGGAAGGGGAGGCACAGCCCTCCACTAATATTTTGGAATATATCGCCCAATTGCGCGGTAGATTTGATGCAATAAGACCGATTCTAAAAAGTCATATAGAGGAGGCGCAATCAGCACAGGCCCGCCTTTATGACCGTGGCACGACTCTCCGGGAGTTCCAACCGGGGATCAGCGCATGGTATTGGTACCAACTTCTCACTCTAAACTGCTCGCCCATTGGCTAGGCCCCTACTGAAATTAAGGAAAGGGAAGGATTGGTTGACTATTTGGTGAAACAGCCCAATCGCGACCAACTGAGCGAATATATCATGTAAACCTGCTGAAACGTGGAAGGAGAGGGATCCCGATCCTCCTCCGACAGCCCTGTCTCTCTTCGCTGAAGTAAGTTCCCTTAATTTCGCGAGCAGCTATCCCCCAGGCAGAAACAAGAGCTCGAAGCAGCTATCCGCTCTGTCCCAGAGGTGGTAAGTGAAAAACCCGGTCGGACCTCTCTGATTGCGCATGACATATTGACTGACCCGGGGGTGATCGGCCCGTGAGCGACCCTACAGACTCCCGGAGGCAAAGAAAGTAGAAGTGAGCTGGAAATCAGCGAATGCTGGCACTAGGAGTAATAGAGGAAAGTAGAGTCCCTGGTCCATTCCCATCGTCTTGATTGCTAAGCCTGACGGCAGTTGGAGGTTTTGCAATGACTTCCGTCGGCTTAACCAAGTTTCCAAATTCGATGCTTATCCCATGCCTCGCGGATGACCTCCTCGAGAGACTGGGACCAGCCAAATTCTTGACTACACTTGACATGACAAAGGGGTACTGGCAGGGTCCTTTAACGAGTCCGCGAGAAAAACCGCTGCTTGCACTCTAGCGGACACTGGCAGTATCGGTCCTTCCATTCGGGTTACACGGCGCCTGCGACTTTTCAGCGCCTGGTGGACAAAGTGCTCCGCCCCATAACTCGCTTCTGTGCTGCCTATCTGATGACGCCGTATTTATTCCAGCACCTGGAAGGAACACATACAGCAGGTCACAGCAGTATTACGGACGCTGGGAGAGGCCGGGCTCCGAATCAACCCCAAGAAATGTTTCTTTGGATTGAGGAAGCCAAATATTTGGGCTACCTAGTGGGCCGGGGTACTGTGAGACCACAGTGTTCCAAGTTGCAAGCCATAATGGCCTGGCTCCCTCACGCAAAACCAAGCGCAAGTCCAATCCTTTCTCGGTTTGGCGGGTACTACCGGTTTGTGCCTCGCTTCTCGAGAGCGTCTTGACCGATTTGACAAAGAAAAGAGCTCCTAATACGGTGGTATGGTCTGATAAAGCGGGGCTGCATTCAGTGACTTAAAAGGGCTCTGACTTCAGCACCTATCTTGATCTCCCTAACTTCTCTTCCTTTTATCCTCCAGACGGACGCTTCGGACACAGGCTTAGGTGCCGTGTTGAGCCAAAGCGTCGACGGTGTTGAACACCCCGTTATGTACCTGAGCCGGAAACTGTTGGACAGGGAGACCAGGTACGCGGCGGTGGAGAAAGAGGCTCTAGCATCAAATGGGCGGTAACTCAGCTGCGGTACTACCTCTTGGGTCGTGTTCACTCTGGTGACGGATCATGCACCTCTGAAGTGGATGGCCCTTCACAGGAGTCAATCCACGGTCACGAGGTGGTTTCTGACCTGCAGCAGCAAAGTATACGCTCATTCATCGCAGGTCTCTTCATGCCAACGCCGATGCCCTCTCCCGGCCCACGACCTCTCGGTGCAGGTCGCCCGACCCACGGGTCTGGGCTGAGGGGAGTCTTGTCACACACGTGGCATGGGAAGCAGCTGAAGGGCTTAGGAAATACTGTTTATACATCTGCCCAGGGGCGGGTACGCTGACTCTTTCTGAGTTCTCTTGCAGGTCTTACCGAAATCCACCAGGAGCCGCCATTTCCAGGAAGGACACATCACTTCGTTCCGCCCAAGAATGAGGTCACTTCCGGTTCCAGCCCCAAGGATGATGTCACTTAGTTCGCCCAGAGGACGACATCATTGCCGCCCTCTGTGTATAAAGCTCACTGCCTTTGCTTAGGCAGGCAGTTCTGTTTTGGACTCTGTTGTGTAACAACTGTTTAATTATGCCTCAAAGACTTTTGCAGCCGGGAAACCGAATTAAACGGGTGGCTGCCCCAAACCTTTCTACGTCTCTGGTCTCCTCTTGTTACAGTGTACAAAGCTCCAAAGTTGAATTCAATGTAGTATTCATATAAGAGCCCTGGTATAAAGTCAGAAGGAAATGGTTGATCAAGAACTTGTGTTTAATTTAAACAGCACTGCAATGAGGACCAAGAACCAGACAAAAAACATTGTACTGCTATGTATTGTTTTCCACATCAGCCACTGTGTAGATTCATATGTGTTCATTTTTCAAAGTGTTTTTTCACACCTTGGTTTCTCTCTGATGATGATGATGATGAGATAAGCAGGCATTAAATAAATCAGACAGCTTTATGTGTAGCTATACATGCTACAAAAGTGCTCTGGTTTGGGACATTAAAAATCCTGTCACCCTATAATTTACCATCAGAGTGCCACATTCACCTGTTTTCCATAATGGTCTTTTGCTGTAATAAAGTTTGCCTTTTTCTTTAACTTTGTCTAATTTCCTAGTTCATAAAATTAAATGGATCATGCTCAAGCAAAAAAAAGGAACTCATTACAGTTTTTTTTTATTTGCATTTAATTTAGGTTATGTTAATTGGCTATTGCAAATTGTGGTGTGTGTGCGCTATGTGTGTGTTTGAACTGAGTTTGAGAATGGTCCTGTGATAGACTAGAGTTGTGTACAGACTTGTTTTCAGCATTTTACCCAGTCCTCGTGAGACAGGCTTTGACCCTAAACCCTGAATAAATGGAGATGGTCCTAGCGCGGCCTGCTGAACTCAGTCCGTGAGGGTACAGTGCCTGCACAACCCTCAAATATGCCTGAATGTTACGCCATATGTACAATTCCTTATATCTCCTGTCTATAGTGAGTAGCATTTCAAAGTGATTTACAAGTAGAGAACTTTATTTCAATTTTTCTTTGTAATTGGAGCAAAGCTGATTTTTGTTATTTTGTGATCCATAAGTAGGTTGCGGCGTTTTAAAATCTGATGCCTTAGCCATAGAAAATCCCCATTTATTTCTTCACTGTAAATCCTTGTCACTAGACAATATATATTGTGAACCACCAGGTGACTGCCACCCAAATCAAAACAGACAGACATGGGATACAAGTTCAAGGCACGTTTTTTGTTTTTTTTTTCTCATGGGAAAGCTCCACCGTTCCACAAGCACAGCACCATCCACAGCACAATGCAATTCTCTTTTCTTTCCTTCACTCCTCCGGCAAGCTTTGTCTACTTCCTCCGACTATGAGTCTTTGGGGCAGTAGCTGCTGGCGCATTTATAAGGCACCTAGCAGAGTTGAGCTTCCATGCTGTAAACCCGGGCACTATTGCTCACCGGGAGGCTGCCCTCAGCACTCTGGGAGAGGTAAAGGTCTGGATAGGCTCTCTCCTCTGGATCTTTCATTAAAAGGCGTCCCAGCTGGGTAAGGGGCCTGATTGTCTGCCACAATTATCTTGGGAAAAGAGAGGTAAGCTGAGGACACTGGACCCATGAGGACTCATAACCACTTTAATACAGCGCCACCATAAAAATGTAAATAATTAAGCAATAACAACTGCAGCTGAAGCTTGATAGAAAGTATAGGCATGTGTTTATTTTTGAAAAGACTGTCTGAAATTATATCAGACCAGTAACACAGGAATTAATTAATAACAGATGAAGACCTGTGTCTTCATTAAGCAGCAAACCATATCTTACAGTTTGGTAAATGAAACATTGCTAGTTACACCTTATTTGCCCATTGTCCTAGTGGTAAAATGTCACACTATCATTTTGTATTGTTGATCACTACATGGTTTAATTTTTTTGGAAAAAATAATAGGGTCCTAATTTAATACTGAAGGGTAAATGCATTTGTAGCAACATTCTTGTCTTTATTTTTCTATTTATCATTTTTTTGTAGTATTACTGTAGCCTTATCAAGTGGGCTTTTATCAGCTAACTCCAGTGATGGAAATTTTACAACACTTTTGGGCACTGGATACTTCTGTAATTTATTCTTTTTAAATGCTCTTAATGTAATTCCATATGTATGTATATCAAATTCTGTCATTTAATTCAACTTTAAATTCACTGTTGTGGTATTTTATTTAGTATTGTCACATATCCAGCAGTGATTTTAGTGTCTTTCTGGTTCCCAAAAGGAACATTGTGGCGACCGGAACGACAGGGACATGTTGTTAATCACCCCCACACGTATTTATTTACAATAATAAGGTCACTAAGACACAGTCCAAATAGTGCCCCAAACCCCAACACAACAATCCTGCACAAATGTTTCTTTGGGCGCCTCCACACTCTCTTCTGCCTCGGCCCTGCTTCCACCCGACTCCAGCCCCCGAATGAAGGAGCGTCCCTATCCATGCCCGGATGAGCTCCAGGTTTTCCAACACTCCTCGTGGCATGCCCCAGCATGGCGAAGTCTCAGCTGTTCTCCAGCAGCTCTCCGGGGGTCCTTTAATTCTTCCTCTTAGACTCCCGGTGTGGCGGAAGTGCTGAGGAACAGGGTCCCGGCATTGGGGCCCCTGGCGTGACCACAGGCCCTACAGGGTGGGCTTCCGCCCCCAACCCGTGGCCCCAAAGCAACCAGGATGGCGCCCTATGATCCCGGATGGGCAGGCCCCCATCCGGGCCTTCAGTGTCCCCGGGTCGTGCCCCTGGCATCCCTGACAACATGTATCAGACCACATTATGAGAGTTTGTGCTCCTTGTCTAACTTGGCACAGTTTCAATACTGCATGTGTGTATATTTCAGGCCATCAAAGCCCAAGTTAACTATCTGCTCCTGAGTACATTAGTGTGAGGATTAGTGCCTTGATAAAGGAAGGACTAATTTAAAAGGGGCTCAATTACTTCATCAACTGAAGAAAATGTGATTCCACCATAATGATAGGAGGTCCGATATCTAACTTTCATCAACTGAAATTGCCAAAAGTGATTCAA
>NW_024379777.1:0-13069 GCF_016835505.1 Polypterus senegalus
GTTAAAAACTTAATTCAAATTTTTTAGCCTATTTTTCTAAACCAGCTTTGGAAATTTGTGTTAATTTCCCATACAGCCTAAGCAAAATCTTTGGTTTGCAGCAATATGTAAAAACTTAAAAGCTCTGTTATTGGTGCCAGTGTTGGTTGCACACAATTTTTTTCCCGATTTTGTCTGGTTGGTGGCCTCTTAGAAGAGATGGAAAACAGTATTGATACATACAAATTCTCCACAGAAAGCAGCTTACAGCTGAGGCATGTAGACAACATATCATGAAGTAGGGCATCACTCAACTAAAGTACTAATTGCTGAAGTGGAATTTCCACTGCTGGTAGAACATGCCTTGCTGCATTGTATTATTACACTTCAACAGTCTAAATCTGGACTGGTGCTCCGGCTCTTCAATCATACCATTTAAAGATGCTTCTCTAAATTAAAAAAGTAATGATTTTCACTTGAGTTCAGAATCTCTCAGTATATCGAATCCATTTTGTTTTGATTGCAGGAATTAAGGGGATGAAACACAGTCACAATCAAACCACTGATCATATTCTATGGAACTAGTTTTAAAGGGACAAAGAATAGGAAGGAGTTCGTTTTGTTTATTCCAATGAAAATGCTAACATCCATCACTAAACATAGTGTTTACTTCTCATATTCACCTCTCTAACTGTTCAATAAAGTTCCAAACCCTTATTCCACAGTCTAACAGCCCACAAAATAAAACATACTGAGTCTGGAATGTCAGAGAGAGAGACAGACAGAAGGATGCCTGGCTTGGGATGATTATCTTTTGAATAAGGGCACAGTACAACAACCCAGATTTCTTTGGTGTCAAAAAAGATTTTCATTCTTAATTTTCCTACCTATCTATCAAATGTAGAGTCTGGTTCCCAATTTTCCTTTAAATTCACAACTAATTTTTTGTCTAACTCTGAGAGTTTCATTAAAGGTCATGTCAAATTACATGACTTTGTGATAAGAGGTCCATGATGAAGCTCAGTTTTAAATAAATAATAAGGTCCCGAGCATGCAGGCTCGAATGGGTCATGTATGAGCATGCAGGAGCCACTCTGGTGGTTGATTGGGGTTCTTGGCTGATCGGCGATTCACAGGCAAATGAGTCAGTCAGATGCCTCACTCATATCTTGGAGAAGGCAGTACTGTATATAGGGTCTGAGTAGTAGAGAAGAGAATTCAAGAGATCATATCAGTAAAGAGGAGAGACAACACAAAAGAGATTGGAGGCTAGGAAGAAGAAAAAGGTACGAGTGAAAAGCATGTGTTGATTAGAATGCAGGTAGGTGGTCAAGAGTATAACCCGAGGAAGCGAGCGGCAAGCCTGCACTTAAGTGTGGGGTTGGAGAATGGGCGATCCTAGAGCAACAAAGAGGAGTAGGAGCAGGACTGTTGTGCAGCGTCTCCCTGTTGACTCTGATGGGCCAGCTGAGGAAGATGTGAGTGGGTTTGACTGGAAATCCTATGGATGCTGATGGAGTGGCATTTGGACCCAAAATTTAGTGGATGACTGCACCTGTTGGTAGGTGTCCCTCATGCTGCAGGTCCTGATGGGGTAAGCTGAGGAGATGCAGATTTTAAGAAGGCACACTGGGACTCATGATTGTTTTAAAATATAAACCTGTCTGGAATTTTAACCTTGATTTTCTATTGGCTTATTTATTGGATTTTAACCTCCACTTTTTGGTCCCTGATTTTATTATATTATTTATTGATGAAGATAATTTTTATGAAATGCACTATTGGACACTGTTTGGGTTTGTTTGGATTTTAATAAAAGCACAGAACACTTTGCACCAACCCCTAGCTTACTGTGCATGTCCTCATTTACCTGGCTCATCTCAGTTAATGACTATTGACGTGCTGGGTTCAAGATGCTCCTAGAAGCCGATTTGTACCATCACAGACTTTTCCAGCGATTTTGAGTCATAGCCTTTATTTACCTAGTCTTAGAAGTGGGAGGCAGTGAATGATGTGCGTACATAAAACCCGTTGTGTAATTTGACATGCCCAGCTAGTTATAGGGGTAGGATCTGTATGCATGAGATTTGACAACCAATGAATACTCATCCAGAATTACAATGCATATAATACTGAGACAACAAATAAGGAACACGGGTATTTTGGACTTTGCAAACAGAAGAGAAGCTCATCTGTCTGATGTCTTGTGTTTTATGTACCATGACAGAATGGAAAAAAGAAATAAGGGCAGAAATTACAGCTGAACTTGCCATACCTGGTAATCCTTAGCATGCTGTTGACTGTCACAAAAGGGTGAGCATGACTATACTAAAAGTAATTTTTCAATCAGTAAATATGACATGGCCATCGATTTTCAGTCGTGTAAACTGATATGGTCCGGCAATGAGATAAGGAATTGCAGTAGGCAAATCTGACATATCACTTACTAATGTTTTTATATTTTTTTTGGAAGTAAAATAAAGTACAATTGACTTGAAAGAGTTTTTACACAACATTTTGTCTGTACTTAATAGCTTGTTATGAATTTCTGGACAGTCCATGTATATGTTATGCTTCATTAAGACAGAAAAAATGTATGAAAGTTAAGGTTAAGAATGAATTTGAAAAGCATAACTTCAGCAAATGAAAGCTGGCCCACCTTTGCAGTCTTGATCAAAATGCAGGTTTAAACATTTAGTGAAAACGTTTGATCTTTTAATGAGTAAACTTTGATATAAGTTATGATAAAGAGACACACAGCTAATGTTAAGTCACAGCCAGCAAAAACAGGAAGCTATCTGGTGGATAGGAAACTATATAGTGACAACAGATTTTCAAGTTGAAACAATTGAGCTTTCATGCCTAGAAACATTAAGCACACCGTCACAAGAATATCTAAAGCAGAATCAGTATTTGGAAAACAAATGACTCTTCTTTAATCTATTAACTTTCTCTTACCCTGTAAAGAAATATCTTCTTTACTTTAAGGAGATGTTGAAACATTTAAAAAACTTAGGGGGCAACAATGTAGTTTATAATATAATGGACACTGTAAAAATAAATAAGTTTTCAGTTGATTATAAATTTCCATAACAAAGCCTACTTTGTTTTGTCAGTACAGGAAATGTCTACATGAAAAGTACCAACAGAAAATAAGATATCAATATGGAGAAGAATGCATATTTTCTCATCTCTATCTGTTACTACTTGCCAAGTGTAATTAAAATTATATTCAGTTCTGCACATAATTAACCATTGAACAGGTTCAAAATTAATCCGTAATGTTGATATGAGGTGATACTGTAAATATTCACTTCTTATCTTATTTCACCTATAAACTATTAAAATTTTGGTAAATATGTCTTAGTACATATGAATTTAAATTACTTGCAAAAATCATATACAGTACAACTAAAAATTAAACTGTTAACAATTTCTAGTGTGCTTACAATGGGAAATAAAACCATTTTGCTATTACAAACAGACTGTTTTATGGTTTATATTGTACTGCATCTATTCATTTTTGTAACCACTTAATCTAACTTGGCATATAAAAAGCACAACTAACAATTCAAAGAGGATTGAATAACTGGTAATAAACAATCTCAAAGTGTCATTGACCAGAAACAGGAAAATAATACAAGTATAAAATAATGTACAGAATAGATACAACTACAGAAAAAACAATAGTAGAACATTTATTTCTTAATGAATGTCTCTTAAATTTTTTATCAAATAAGTAAAGAATAGGCTGGACAAAGACTTTTTTATTTACTTGACAAAGGTACTGGAGTTATTGTATAATTTCTCACTATCAAAACAATCCTATTTAATGAGTTCCAGCTGGAAGAATGTTCAGATTGAAGTTCTGCAATTCTGAAGACAACATTAAAATTGTACTTTTTAGGCTACTCATGATAAATATGAATATTTTCTAGCAAAACCTGTAGTAGTAGGGTATTGTATTGTTTTAGCCATTATGGATGCAATGAGAAGTGAAGCCAAATGACACCATTTATTATCTAACCCTTCAACAGCTTGTCCTGAAGATAACTTTATATTTTTGTATAATTTTATTTCAAAGCATTCTTAGCCAAGATTTACTTAATTAGCCATGAAGCTCAATGTTGTCATTCAAATCAATAATTTGCCAGAATACTGCAAAACTAAACAATACTATACCTTTCATTTTTCCACTCATTTATAAGAAAACAATACATAAAATATGCCTAGATTTGTTTGCTTCCTTGAGTAATAAACCAAAAAGATCTTAAACAAGGATGCACTTAATACCTTAATAACAATGCACAATTTAGCAGTTAGTCAGTTAAACATTATTCTTCTGAGAACTTCCAATGTTGATTTAAATAATGGATTTGTAAACAGCAAACCAAAATTGCTGTCTGCTTTATGAACAAAGAACTGCTGTCTTTCTCTGTAAAATCTGCTAAGCCCACCCAGCCTTCAGGGCCTTCCCAGACACCTACTAATATTGTCACAGACTGCCAAAAGTAATATACTGTAACCTAAACTTTGTTTACATAAGTAAAACACAGCACATCTCTTGTGCCTTATTACATAAAAAATGTACTGCACACTTATCATGAAACAGATCAATAGGCTCTTCTTTCCTTAAGATGACACAGTATTCAGAGTGTTGACAGCTGCAATATTAAGCAATTTAATTAAAACAATCTTAGAAATTAGATAATAATTTTAATGCAACTAACCAGATTTCTTCAGTATCTGGTATGAAGGGCAGTTCATGAGCAGAAACATTACAAACCCTGCACATGGTATTTGAGGAGGGAAAAAATTCTATTCACACTTTTCCTAAACCCACCAACCAGGAGTTTAGTAATAGATGGCAATAATGATGAACACATGACATGGAATTATACAAAGATATTTTCAGTTTTGTTAATAATACAAAAAATACAAATAAATCAATTAAATAGTACTTCTTAACTTTTCACAAATAGTGATCATTTTTTAAAATAAAAGAATTACAAATGGGTAATAAAGTCCTGAAATGAATGTGTGACCAATAGCAGATCCAAATTTTACATTATACAGAGACCATTCTAAAAGAATTAAATGAACCTAAATCCTTTTTAATACATTTAAAAGTAAATGGAAACCATGTAAATCACATACTTTATATATTTACATTTACATTATTTAGCAGACACTTATTTTTTAAGTAATTTATAAATCTATGAAAATATGTATCACCTTTATTGTTATAAATAATCTACACAATGAGATACTTATTTGCATGTCTGCCTTAGATACGTGGCTGTAGTACAATGCCAATAACAGATAATGCATATAATAAAAACAAGTATTGCAATATTAAATGATAGAGATGTAAGAAACACAAATAAAGTACACTCACATTACATGACTTTCATAATGGCCAGCTTTTGAACTGCCTTATAACCTGAAACTAGTGTTCTGTGATAGGAATGACTCCTATGCAGACTTCATTCCTGCCTTTCATCTATTGCTATTAGGTCAGGTTTCAGCTGCTGAAGACTGTTTATTGAAAAAAGACAGTAAAAGAATGTATGCATGAATGGAGAGAACCCTTTCAGAACTGTTTAGATTTATAACATCTATTTTTAAGCTCTCTTAGAAAATTGAATAACAATGTCTTTGGAGAAGGCTTAGAATAGATGGGATATACAGTATTTCTGAACAGTAATTTTTTGAAAAATATATTTCGGTATAATTTAAGCTGGACTTTATATACAATGTTTCAAATGCATAATGAAATATCTTCGATTCCCGATTAGACAGCACTTTATTTAAAATGCTCGGAAACCACCTCATGAGCTTGTAAACTATGACAAAAATCTTCCAGTTTTTACCCTGTCATATGTATTTTGTAAACATTGCTGCAAGAATATTTCAAATTAAAGTGCTGTGCCCATTGTATAAACTCCATAATTCTGTATCAGTTCAGTAGTTACACTCAGGCCAACTTATATTCATATAATATCTACCTCAAGTAATGGTATTAAAGCTTAGCAGTTACATTATGACAAGTATGTTATGAAAACAACACTGAAAAAGTGACATGTCCTGCCCTCTTCAGCTATCAATCAGGGAAAGATGACGGCAGTACTCCATCCTGCATTTGCTGTCAAGTAAGGCTGTACAATTTCTATCTCATGCCATATATCCATATAAGATTTTCAAATGACTAAAACCTAGATTGTTTCTACTGCTAGCAAGCTATCTAGTATTATCATATGATCATCAGCTTAGTGAGCCAAGCACTTTAAATTAAACAGCATGAAAGCTGATGATATTCTCAATTGTACTATACATTTGCTGCATTTCACTTTTACACTTTGCCTTATAACAGTGATTACAAGATGGGAAACATTTTTAGGCAAGGAACATTCATAAACTAAGCATTAACACAAAGGAATACCACACAAATGTTGTAGTCTAGATGAAGAAGAGAGGTTTTGAAGCCCCTAAAATACACTCCATTTCCTACTGATCTTTGGTGCATGGTGACCTTTTACTAATGGTTTCATACTGTATGTACAGTACAAAAAAATAGAAGAACCAGTAATTCCTGCAAAAATTCTGAAAAACGATTCAGTAAAGTGACACTGAACAGGGGTTGGCAACAATTGTAAATATGGTAAAATTATAATGTTAACAGACTACAAATGGGTGTTCAATGGGGTAAGGCAAGTAGCAGTTTTATGTTTTAACAGTCAGTAGGATCATACAGAAAAAAGTATTGTAAAATTTTGTTATCAGATGCTGGAAGGTCTTTTACAAACAGCCCTTAAATTTTCATCATGGTTCTGTTGCTCTGAAGTTTATTTCACAAACTAAACAATATTTTAAAGGGTGAGGGATCACAAATAAATTACAATCTAGTCACAGAGCAGCAAAGGAAGCAGAGTTCTTTTTTTTCTGCCTAGCCACCTTTAAACTGAGGTGGAGGCCAGTGCAGAGCTTCCTCCCGTATTCTTGCTCCAGATATGTTTTCAGTAGTCTAATAAAGCTTAACTCTTCCTTACCAGACAAATGAAATGTATGTGGCAATCTTACATAACACTTGTGCAGCTTTCTCCATATGTGAAATGTATTTTGTTTTTTTTTTAATTTGACAGTCAAAAATGTGTGTTTCTCCTGGAAAAGAATTAGGAGATGTAAGGAACATCTAAAAAATCTATAAAGTTCATATTCATTAACTATACCTTTCTCCCCATTAAAAGACAAAAAAAACAACTTTCATAATAAATATCAAAGGCGGACGGTGGCGCAGTGGTAGCGCTGCTGCCTGCAGTTAGGAGACCCGGGTTCGCTTCCGGGTCCTCCCTGCGTGGAGTTTGCATGTTCTCCCGTGTCTGTGTGGGTTTCCTCCGGGCGCTCCGGTTTCCTCCCACAGTCCAAAGACATGCCGGTTAGGTGGATTGGCGGTTCTAAATTGGCCCTAGTGTGTGCTTGGTGTGTGGTGTGTTTGTGTGTGTCCTGCGGTGGGTTGGCACCCTGCCCAGGATTGGTTCCTGCCTTGTGCCCTGTGTTGGCTGGGATTGGCTCCAGCAGACCCCTGTGACCCTGTATTCGGGTCTTCAGCGGGTTAGAAAATGGATGGATGGATGGATAATTCTCAAAGTTCAAGTTTTTTGTTTTAGTTTGTATTATCATTTTTATTCATTCCTTCTGTTCACAATACTCAAGTCAAATTACTGCTATGATATAGTTTCTCATTTAATTTATGGACAACCCCATTTTATTTAGGGCCAGCTCAGTTCATATATTCTCCTCAATGAGTTGGTACTGTGACAGCGTACTGTCATGTTTTTTTATCCATATTTTGTTTAGAAAAGTCAAAAATACAACAAATTAATTCAGAAGCGAAAAATTACTTTTGCTAATAGTACCTAATAACAGAACATCAACCTCCTGTGTGTGAGTGTGTGTGCGTGTGTGTATGTATGTATGTATGTATTTATTTATTCAGTAAATGCAAAAAAAAATTTAAGTGATCAGAGAGGCATTCATTTATGCTCTGTTTTTGGGCAGAATTAGTGTTTCATTCTCTGTAATTGCTATACAGTTATTGTCAGCTGTTATTAGAACACACATACCAGCCAGGGAAGGATAGGGTAGTTTTATTTTTGTAAGCTTCCAATCTTATTAAACTAGAGCGAAAAATCAAGAGAAAAGGCCAAGGTAGGACACATTATATTATCTGAAAGACAGTAAATCATATCAGGAAATGAAAAGAAAAGCTAAACACAGAAAAGAATAGAGGAACTCTCCTATGACAGATAACCAAAGAAGAAGAATCTAATCTTGTATGTAAGCGTCTACGCCTGGAAGTATGTGTGTCTGTCTGTCTGACCGGGAAGTGAGAGGTGGAGTCGGGGTAGGGGCTCCACCTCTGAAGAAACAGAAACTCGCTTAGCTGCTAATACACAAGCGATGTGAGCACATCAGCAAAACGAAACCTCCTAGGAGAGAGCGACCAGAGTAGTTCCTTTCAATTACCTAACATCTCTAAATTTCTATTTTTTCTGAGCGATTTCAATAGTTTCTAGGACCACTTACATAGCTAGTTATGTGTATAACTGATAGCAAAATATGTCTTGCAAGGGGTAATGCACAGTAAGTGGTGGTCCACTTTCGCTGCATAGTATTATTATTGCTGTTCCACTGTTTTTAAAATATAATACAATCAATGCCTACATTAACTTTAAAGCAAAGTCATTCAGCAATGCAAATCCCTGAAAAGTTGTGTATGTCTACATTGAAAAAATATATGGCATTGTTTTCATTAATTTTCCATAATGAAATTAACTTTAATATGTAACCAGGGACACTTGAGGGCTTACTGATGTAGAGCCAAAATGGGAATTGCCCTCCTTTACTTAACATAACAAAACAAAACTGACTTCATTTTAACTTAAAATACAACCTGCACAATCAAGCTGAATTCTCCACTTCTTAAAAATAGATGAAATTCACCATTGAAAAGTGGTAAAACAAGCTTCTTATTAAATATAACCACCATGTTGACTAACATCTGGCAACTTTTGTTAACACACCCGCATCCTATCACATAGAAGTTATGTTCATGAAAGTAATGTAACATTGTACTAGCAAATCACACACTGAAAGGTGATGAAGGACCAAAATTCCTCTTCACAGGTCTTGTTGATCAATGTTATGTACAAAGTATTACTCAAAATATTTGGCTAATGTGCATCCAGGAAAATAAATGCAATAAAAATATCAACACCACCCTTTCAACTCTGCTGCTCTCTACAGGAAGCTCTCCTACAGACTTACTTAAGGTTACAGTGGTGTGAAAAACTATTTGCCCCCTTCCTGATTTCTTATTCTTTTGCATGTTTGTCACACAAAATGTTTCTGATCACCAAACACATTTAACCATTAGTCAAATATAACACAAGTAAACACAAAATGCAGTTTTTAAATGATGGTTTTATTATTTAGGGAGAAAAAATCCAAACCTACATGGCCTTGTAAAAAAGTAATTGCCCACTGAACCTAATAACTGGTTGGGCCACCCTTAGCAGCAATAACTGCAATCAGCGTTGCAATAACTTGCAATGAGTCTTTACAGCGCTCTGGGGGAATTTTGGCCCTCATCTTTGCAGAATTGTTGTAATTCAGCTTTATTTGAGGGTTTTTCTAGCATGAACTGCCTTTTTAAGGTCATGCCATAGCATCTCAATTGGATTCAGGTCAGGACTTTGACTAGGCCACTCCAAAGTCTTCTTTTTGTTTTTCTTCAGCCATTCAGAGGTGGATTTGCTGGTGTGTTTTGGGTCATTGTCCTGTTGCAGCACCAAGGCGCTTCAGCTTGAGTTGTGAACAGATGCCCGGACATTCTCCTTCAGGTTTTTTTGGTAGACAGTAGAATTCATGGTTCCATCTATCACAGCAAGTCTTCCAGGTCCTAAAGCAGCAAAAACAACCCAGACCATCACACAACCACCACCATATTTTACTGTTGGTATGATGTTCTTTTCTGAAATGCTGTGTTCCTTTTCGCCCAGATGTAATGGGACATTTGCCTTCCAAAAGTTCAACTTTTGTCTCATCAGTCCACAAAGTATTTTCCCAAAAGTTTTTGGGAATCATTGAGATGTTTCTTAGCAAAATTGAGCGAGCCCCAATATTCTTTTTGCTTAACAGTGGTTTGCGTCTTGGAAATCTGCCATGCAGGCCGTTTTGCCGGTCTCTTTCTTATGGTGGAGTCGTGAACACTGGCGTTAATTGAGGCAAGTGAGGCCTGCAGTTCTTTGGACGTTGTCCTGGGGTCTTTGTGACCTCTCGGATGAGTCGTCTGCGCTCTTGGGTAATTTTGGTGGCCGGCCACTCCTGGGAAGGTTCACCACTGTTCCATGTTTTTGCCATTTGTGGATAATGGCTCTCACTGTTTCAGCTGGAGTCCCAAAGCTTTTAGAAAGCTTTATAACCTTTACCAGACTGATAGATCTCAATTACTTCTGTTCTCATTTGTTCCTGAATTTCTTTGGATCTTGGCATGATGTCTAGCTTTTGAGGTGCTTTTGGTCTACTTCTCGTGTCAGGCAGCTCCTATTTAAGTGATTTCTTGATTGAAACAGGTGTGGCAGTAATCAGGCCTGGGGGTGGCTACAGAAATTGAACTCGGGTGTGATGCACCACAGTTAGGTTATTTTTTAACAAAGGGGGCAATTACTTTTTCACACAGGGCCATGTAGGTTTGGATTTTTTTTCTCCCTAAATAATAAAAACCATCATTTAAAACTGCATTTTGTGTTTACTTGTGTTATATTTGACTAATGGTTAAATGTGTTTGATGATCAGAAACATTTTGTGTGACAAACATGCAAAAGAATAAGAAATCAGGAAGGGGGCAAATAGTTTTCACACCACTGTATGTGCCTCTCCAGCAGTATGTACCTGAAACAAAAGATTAAGCAATCACAATCCTCTGAAAACTGTTTATTTTGTGAGGGGCAGCCATTAGTCTAGCCAGCCAGGACACCCTCAGTCAGCAAGGACAGGAGGCAGCATCACAGGCATTGTCTCCCCGGAACACTAAGGGCAGCCCCTGGGTTGCAGCACCCCTAATTCCCATAGGGCATCGTGGGACTTGGTGTTTGTCGGATCAGCCCCGTTGAGTTCCATGGGTGCTGCCAGGGAGTGCTGTGGGATATAGATAACCCTACTATGTTGGTCTTCAGCCTTGTCTGGAAGTGCTTCCGGGCCATGCTCATAGACCACTGGAAGTACTAATGGGTGCAGAATAAAAGGAGCCTGCTGTCTTCATTCTGGGAGTCAGAATCGGAGGTGGAGAACAAAACTTGCTGGAGGGAGGTGAAGGCAGGAGGAGACAGAGAAAAAGAAATAAAATGAAAAGTGTACTTACTGAGGCTTATAGTAATGTGCTTGGTGCTGCACTGGCAGGAAATGATTTAGGAAGTGTTTCCCACTGAAATAAAGCCTTGTGTGTTGGGCTGAACTGTGTACACATCTGTTTGTGATGGGTTGGGTAGCTTGTGCACCCCCAGTGGCCACACATTATAACAAAACACAATCGTCATCTGAGATCTCAAAGACAGTAACCACACGTCAAACTTACTCGGTAAGGTATGAAAAGTACCAGAGAGACCATGTTTTACTTTCAGGCATTCTAGTATAATCTCTAAATGTGACTTTAAACTGTTCATGGCAAATTATCTAGCCATTGAGACATGAAACAGACAAAGACACATATAAATTACTCTTTGGAGTAGGATAAACCTACCAATAATCTAATAGTTATTATATGCAGAAAATAAAACCACATGCCTCATGAAAATCTTTAGCCATTTTAAGTTATTCTTTTTCCAGATTAGATAGGATGGTTATGTACTACAGTAAAAGCTATTGTAGGATTAATGTTTGGCACGGTGGCGCAGTGGTGAGCGCTGCTGCCTCGAGTTAGGAGACCGGGTTCGCTTCCGGGTCCCCCCTCGTGGAGATTACATGTTCTCCCGTGTCTCCGTGGGTTTCCTCCGGGCACTCCGGTTTCCTCCCACAATCCAAAGACATGCAAGTTAGGTGGATTGGCGATTCTAAATTGCGTGTGTGCTTGGTGTGTGGGTGTGTTTGTGTGTGTCCTGCGGTGGGTTGGCACCCTGCCCAGGATTGGTTCCTGCCTTGTGCCCTGTGTTGGCTGGGATTGGCTCAGCAGACCCCGGTGACCCTGTATTCGGATTCAGCGGGTTAGAAAATGGATGGATGGATTAATGTTCCAGACCAAGCTGCCTATGTAACATCATACAGTGCACTGACTAACTTGGATAGTTAAAAAGAAACTATCTTAAATAGAAAAGGATGTAAGCACTGAAGACTTTTCAAATCAGTGTTAAATCCCCAATTCTAAAAAACCAAAAATCCTTTTGTAGCATGTAATAGGCAAATAAGAACATACATAAGAACCATACGAAATTTGACAAAGAGAGGGGACCTTTCAGTCCATCAAACCAGTTTGTTTAGCTAATAGCTAAGCTGTCCCAATATCTCATTCAGATTTTTCTTAAATGTTGTCAAGGTTTCTGCTTCAACTACATGTAGTTTGTTCCAGAGTCCTACAACTCTTTATGTGAATAAATGCTTCTTGGATTCAGTTTTAAATGCACTTCCCCTTAATTTCCACTGATGTCTTAAAGTATGTGAATCACCCTTAAGCGAAAGAATGTTGCTGGATCTACTTTAACAATGACTTTGAAGATTTTAAATATCTGGATTAGGTCCCACACTGTCTCCTCTGCTTGAGAGTAAATAGGATTAATTCTCTGTGTCTGTCAGAGTAGGACATGTCCTTAAGTCCCGAGATGCTCTTGGTTGCTCACATCTGCACAGCTTCAAGTGCTGCTATGTCTTTCTTCTACAGTGGTGACCAGAACTGCACAAATCAAATCCAATCTTACTAGTATATTATAGTTGAGCATAATGTCCCTTGACTTAAATTCAACAGTTTTTAGGATATATTCAACATTTATTTGTGTTATTGCCTCAGTTTTCGATGGATAATTGTGCTTCTTGATTAAAT